>NC_057796.1:385252986-385393657 GCF_018294505.1 Triticum aestivum
TTGAAAACATCACAAATCTTAGCAAAAGAAAAAGAAAACCGTTGTAGTCGAGGCTTTTCACGGGCTGCCAAGCCCCAAATTTGATCAACAACTGTTGCTATGGTTCGGGTTCGACCAAGCCCCCTAGTGATACTGTGGCATTACGCCGATCAAGAGGCGTTGCTATGGTTCGGGTTCGACCAAGCCCCCAAGTGATGCTGTGGCATTACGCCGATGAAGAGGCGTTGCTATGGTTCGGGTTCGACCAAGCCCCCAAGAGATGCTGCGGCATTACGCCGATCAAGAGGCGTAGCTATGGTTCGGATACGACCAAGCTCCCAAGTGATGCTGTGGCATTGCGCCGATCAAGAGGCGTAGCTATGGTTCGGATATGACCAAGCTCCCAAGTGATGTTGTGGCATTGCGCCAATCAAGAGGCGTAGCTATGGTTCGGATACGACCAAGCCCCCAAGTGATCTAATATTAAGCTTTGAGAAGCCGAATCAAGGGGTAAACCGGACGCCGCTTTGTAAGCTCCATGTAACCACACATGATGTAAGAAAACAACAAATACCCCGCTTTAGCTGAGGTTCCGGTTTATTATATTGATCATAATATATACAATGTCATAATATGTACATAAGCAGAGCCTGTAGCTCAAGTATAGTAGGGCCGAAGATCAGCAATATTCTACGGCCGGTTGGTCTCCTCCTCTGATTTACGTTAGTCTTTGCGCTCTTGAACATCGATTAGGTAGTATGACCCATTGTGCAGATTCTTGCTGACCACAAAAGGTCCTTCCCAAGGCGGGGATAGCTTGTGCATATCCGTCTGATCCTGGATGAGTTGAAGCACCAATCCTCCTTCTTGAAAGGTTCTGGTTCTAACCCGGCGGCTATGATAACGACACAGATCTTGCTGATAAATCGCCAAACGGGCTGCCGCCATGTCACGCTCCTCATCTAACAGGTCAAGAGCTTCCTGCCGTGCCTTCTCGTGGTCCGCTTCAACATATGCCGCTACACGAGGCGAGTCATGACGGATGTCACTAGGAAGAACCGCTTCCGCTCCATCAACCATGAAGAACGGTGTGTATCATGTCGATCTGTTGGGTGTGGTATTGATGCTCCATAACACTGAAGGTAGCTCCTCAACCAACAACCCGGCGTCGTTGCAAAGGAACCATAAGCCGGGGTTTGACCATTGGACTAGGGTTGAGCCACTGATGATACATCAAGCAGGATGTGCTCCCGTTGACAGACCTCCTTCATGGCACCCTTTGACAGATTGGTACCATTGTCTGTTATAATGCTGTGTGGAAAGTTGTAACACCCCGGTGTAATGATGCTACAGTAACCCCTGGGATCAAGCTAATCATTTTGCTATAACAGTGCTTAGTCACTTTAATCAATATTCCATTTTAAATTCCTGTTGAATTCAATTTCAAATTATGAGTCAAATTCAAAATGCTCAAACATGAAAACTAAAATGTTCATCGTGTGGAAAATATTCTTCTGGTAATATTGGTGGTGAACCAACATTTTTTTGCAAAGTACCTAAATGACCTAAAATAGCTATAACAGAAAGTTGTTAAAAAAAGAAAGCAAAAGTTAAAACAAAAACAAAAGGAGAGAAAACGGGCTAGAGCCCCTGGCCTCCCATTGGGCCTGGGCCCACCCCAGCTAGGCCGGCCCGCTACCCCTCCCCGGTCATCCCTCTCCTCTCTGTTCACGCGACCGAGCCCCCCCAGCTCGTTCCCACCGGACCCGGCGCGGCGCCCCGCACTGCCACGTCGCCGGCGAGGGGATAAGGGCAGCCCCGACGCCTCGGGCTCCCTCCCCACTCGCCCACTTTCCCCCTCTCTCCCTCGTCGATCTCTCTTCCTGCTCGCTCACTCCCCTCTCTCTGACCCGAGCGCCATCGCCGCCGTCCCACCTCGCATCACCGCGGCGACCGCCTCCCTCGTGTTCCTCCGACGTAACCAGCCGCGCTTCGCTACGACGACTACGGCCACGAACGCGAGCTGGCAAGCCCCGCAACACCGGATCCCCGTCTTCTTCCTCCCCGGGTCGCCGGACGCAGCCGTCGTCGATTCGGCCTTCCCCTACGCTCCTAACCTGTCGAGGGCCTTTCTTGCGCCGCGCGGTGAGCCCCTCTTCTTCTCCCCTTGCTCCCCTGGCCTCTTGCGCTACCATAGCCACCGCGCCGCCATGGCCGAGCTCGGCTCCGCCGAGCAGCTGGCCGCCGTCGTTGCCATGCTCGCCTGAGCACGGGAACGTGCTCAGTGCAGCCCGCCGAGGCCGCCCGTGCCGCTTGCCCACCTCGTCGACCCCCCTAGCGCGATCCCGACGAGGTCCCGAACGCCACCACCGCCTCCACTCGTCGCCGACACCGTTTCCGGCAGCTCCAGCTCCGGCCGGCATCACCACGCGACGCGGCGGGATCTCCTCGTTCGAACGCGCCAAGTCCCGGGCCAAAAGACCCCCTGTGCGCGATTCCCGGCGAAGTCCGGCGAGCCCCGCCGCTGTTTTGGTCACCGGCGGCGAAACCCCCACGCCGCCGATGTGGCACACCTGGGGCCCGCCTCTGGGTCACTGCCCGTGGGCCCCCTGGCCCCAGTTGACCACGTTGACCGTGCTCAACTGTGCTGACTGGGCACACAGTGTCGCTGACACGCGGACCACATCGCATATTTTGTTAAATAAACGTTTTTCTAAATAAGTGACTAGTTAAGCTAAACAGTCACTGACATGTGGGGCCCAGCTGTTAATTAACCTCTTTTTAGTTAGTTTAAAGTTATGTTAATCCACTGTCTATGACAGGTGGGACCCACTGGTCAGTTTGACCAGTTAGCGGGTCTGTTGACCTGCTGATGTCATGCTGACACTCTGCTGACGTCATAATTCCTTTTCTGTTAATATTTATAATTATAGAAAATACTTTAATCTTTAAAAATTCATAGAAAATAAACCGTACCTCGGATGAAAATGTTTTCTATATGAAAGTTGCTCAGAAAAATCCAACGAATCCGAATACGCGGTCCGTTCATCTGTCACATGCCCTTAGCATGCTGAACATGGAACATTCCCCCTCCGGTCATCTGTCTAACACAGGTCCGAAACTGGGAACACCTTCCCGGTTGAATTCCCCCTTCACCCATATCGTGTAGCCATACGTTAGGTCACACCCGGCACATCATATTGCCACGTTATGCTTTGTGATGCTATGTTTGCTTTATTTACTGTTTCTTCCCCCTCTTCTCTCCGGTAGACCCCGAGACCGATGCTGCCCCTATGATCGACTACATCGACGACGACCCCTCCTTGCCAGAGCAACCAGGCAAGCCCGCCCTTTGATCATCCCGATATCGCCCATTCCATTCTCTCATGCTTGCATTAGATTTTGCTACTGTAATTGATTGCTCCTATTCTGATGCATAGCCTGCTTTTGTAACCTGCTCATTGTTACCTACCTGCTTATCCTAAACTGCTTAGTATAGGTTGGTTAGTGATCCATCAGTGACCCCCACCTTGTCCTTGTTGCCCCTGCTTCATCATCGAAGACCCGATCAACGGGATCGAAGACCAGGCCCCGACATGGCACATCACTTTCCCCTTAGTTACTCGACACTGCTGGGTTACTATCGAGTGCCGAGGGTGAGACCTCTACAACACTTCTAATGTTAACCCTATAGTGTAGCTATTCGGTCGTGGTCATCGAGGGTGATTCCGCCTTAACCACTTCCGATACGACTCTGTCGTGCAACCCCTCAAGTGTGAACCTCGGGGGTGATTCCCCTTACGTTCGCCTTGATGACTACATCGAGTGGAATCCATCGAGGGTGATTCCTCGGGTTTTCCCCTTGATGTTTGGACGCACGGATACTTGGACTTTACAACTGTTACTTGGAAAGGCGGGTCGACCCTAAGGGGTACCCGCGAGTGATGTGGAGACGGGTTATCCTGGAGGGTACCTGAGATTTGAATACGAAGCGTGGCCGGGCATTCTTAGCCCTTGCCGCAAGTCCTCGAGACGGGGCGATGGGGTCACATCTTTCGTGAGTCTCTGCTCGTGACCGCACTAACAACACACTAACGGTTTGGATATTTGATCTGAGGGGCCTCTGGCCCGATAGCACTAACCATCACATGGAGTATGGGCGTTCTGTGTCGTATGCATCAGCCGAAGCTTAATAGAGGTCATGCGACCGAGCGGAGCGCGCCGGGTTGGACTGGTAAGCTCCCGCCTTTTTTAAGGAGGTAGCTAGGTCTGCTCACCGGCCGCCCACGCAACGTGCAGGAGTTCCCGGGGCGATGGCCCATGACCCCTGGGGGCATAGGTTTAGTCCGGCGTGCTTGACCTCTCTATTAAGTCTAGGTCGGGTTGCGGCGTATTGTTTGGCCGAGGCCGGGCATGACCCAGGAAAGTGTGTCCGACCGGAGTTAATCGAGCGTGGTGGGTAAGTTGGTGCACCCCTGCAGGGAAGTAAACATCTATCGATAGCCTGTCCTACGGTAACGGACACTTGGAGTTGTATCCTGATCGATACAACTAGAACTGGATACTTGTGATGAGGTGATAACTAGATAGTATGGCTCTGGGATTACTTTCTCGCAGGGAGTCGAGAAAGGATCTCTGGCAGAGGTTGATAACACTACTACTACTTTACTTTATGCTACTCTACTCCCTCCTGTTGCTGCAAGATGGTGGTTTCCAGAAGATGCTAGTCTTCGATAGGACTAGGCCTTCTCTCTATTCTGGCATTTCCGCAGCCCAGTCCACATATACAACCTTCCTTTGATAAATGTTGCATATGTAGTGTAGATCCTTGCTTGCGAGTACTTTGGATGAGTACTGACGGTTGCTTTGCTCCCCCTTTGCCCCTTTCTTCTTCTTTCCGATTGATGCAACCAGATGTCGGAGCCCAGGAGCCAGATGCCACCGCCGATTCCTACTACTACGTGGAGACCGACGACGATCAGGAGTAGTTAGGAGGCTCCCCGGCAGGAGGCCGTGCCTCTTCGATCGTGTTGCTTTTGTGCTAGCCTTCTTAAGGCATCCCTGTTCAACTTATGTCTGTACTCAGATATTGTTGCTTCCGCTGACTCTTATGTAATCGAGCTTATGTATTCGAGCCCTCGAGGCCCCTGGCTTGTAATATAAAGCTTGTATTATTTTCTTTGTGTCCAGAGTTGTGTTGTGATATCTTCCCGTGAGTCCTTGATCTTGATCGTACACATTTGCGTGTATGATTAGTGTCCGATTGAATCAAGGGCGTCACAAGTTGGTATTAGAGCCGACTGCCTGTAGGTATCCCCCTTTCCAAGTCCTTGGCCTAAGTTGAGTCTAGTCACTGAAAAACTTTTACTAACATTGGCTGTGTGGCTTACGGGCCCACGTCGCCATTGGGTGGTATTAGGATCTTTTACTCCTCATCTATACTCTGGGACTCTGATCTCTCTTCATTCGGGTTAAACGAATTTGCTAACTCTAACATTAGGATCCCGTGACCACATTCACCCCAAAGTTGGATAAGCCATAGCTATTCCTTAGAATAGTATTTTGAGTAGTGCACACACTGTCGTGTTGACTACTAAGTGGTATCCATTGTACCTCTTTCTTTATGCATGTTTCATCATGAATGATCCTTGTCTTTGCAAATGCTCAATGCTGAACTACCCCCCTGTTACTTGTTAGCAGGATGGTTAGACCCGCTGGTCGTGGCCGTGGTGCCAACGATCCACCACCGCCCGAATTCTTTGCTGGAATGATGCAACAATTTGAGCTGAACCACCAGTTCATGGAAGGAATGATGGCTCAGTTTCCTCGTCCGAACACGAATCAACAACCAACCCCAGTAACTCTGCAGGACTTCATGCGCCTCAACCCAACTATCTACCACAGCTCAACTCAACCCCTTGATGCTGATGACTGGCTCCGCGACATCACGTATGAAATGGAGTTTGCTAGTGTTGCCCCTGCTAGCTATGTCACCTTTGCATCTTTCTTTCTGAAGGGTCCCGCTGCTCAATGGTGGGACAGCCATAGGCGTACCCTACCTGCTGGAACGGTCATCACTTGGCCGGATTTCCAAGCTGCCTTCCGTGCCCGCTTCATTCCTCAGGGAATCATGGACAATAAGAAGCAAGAGTTCCGCAACCTCACCCAAGGCAACAAGTCTGTAGATGCTTATCAGCGGGAATTCTTGGACTTGTCTCGTTATGCTGAAGAAGACATCGCAACTGATGCTCACAAGCAAGAGAAGATTCGTGATGGACTTCACCCTGATATCAAGCTAGCACTGCTCGTTCATGACTTTGCCGACTTCGCCACCTTGGTGAACAAGGCCATTCATGTCGAAACTGGTCTGCAGGAACATCAGGGATCCCTCAGGCGCAGTCGTGACGCTCGCTCATCTTCGGGCCCGTCAGCGCAGAAGCGTCGGATATGGATCCCCCACAGCATGTATCGTCCAACTGCACCCGCACCAAGATAGTCCTATGCTGCACCTCGTCTGCCTCCTCCACCGCAGAGGCAACCTCTTCGAGATGTACCATCCCAAGCTCCTGCTCCCGATCCAATGATGGTCTGTGCTTCAGATGTGGCTGCCCAGGCCACCTTGCTAAAGAATGCAATCAGAAAAAGAGCCAGTTGGCTCTGCCTTCAACTGGCCGTAACAATCAGCCCCATAACAACAATGCCAGACCTTATGGTCGTGGTCAGGCTAATCATGTTGATCTGAATGAAGCTCAAGACCAGCATGCCACTGTGATGGGTACTCTTCTCGTTAATTCAGTACCGGCTTCTGTTTTATTCGATTCAGGAGCATCACATTCATTCATGTCAGAAAATTTTGCATACGCACATGACATTCGATGTGAGCCCATGAACACCCCGATAGTGGTACGCACCCCTGCGGGTCAGTGTCGAACTACCATGATTGGTCGCGACGTCCCCGTTGAAATTGAAGGGTTGGAATTCCTTGTTTCTCCCATTATTCTGGAGTCTTCCAATATTGACCTCATTCTGGGAATGGAATGATTGAAAGCGCATACTGCCTCTATCGTTTGCGCCACCAAGGTCGTTCACCTCCTACATCCTTCTGATGAGATAGTAACCTACCATGCTCAGCTTGTTCAAAACGCTGAAGCACGACTTTATGCTTTGAATGGGTTGAGCGCAACACCTCTTGAGGGAATTGAAAAGATTCCAGTCGTTCGCGACTTCCAAGACGTATTTCCAGAAGAACTTCCAGGAATACCCCCTGCCCGGGCTGTCGAGTTCGTCATCGACTTGAAACCAGGCACCGTTCCTATTGCCAAACGACCGTACAAGATGCCACCTCATGAACTCCTTGAACTTAACGAGGAAATCGACAAATCTCTTCGCAGGGGTTTCATTCGTCCAAGTTCCTCTACTTGGGGAGCACCTTCTCTCTTCGTCAAGAAGAAGGACGGAACGAACCGTTTGGTCCAAGACAACCGTCCTATCAACCAAGCTACAATTCAGAACAAATACCCCCTTCCTCGGATCAATGATCTGTATGATCAACTGGCTGGTTCATCGATTTTCTCTAAACTCGACTTGAGGTTGGGTTACCACCAGATCCGTGTTCGTGAAGAGGATATTCCAAAGACCGCATTCATCACTCGTTATAGTTCTTACGAGTACACCGTCATGTCTTTTGGCTTGACCAATGCTCCAGCTACATTCTCCCGTCTGATGAACTACATATTCATGGATTACCTCGACAAGTTCGTCGTAGTGTATCTGGATGATATCCTGGTATATTCGAAGAACAAAGAAGAACATGTTGAACATCTTCGACTTGTTCTAGAGAAGCTTCGAGAGCATCAACTTTATGCCAAGTATTCCAAGTGTGAATTCTGGTTACCCGAAGTCACCTACCTTGGTCATGTCATCTCCTAGGATGGTATTGCCGTCAACCCATAACGCGTTCAGGCTATTCTTGACTGGACCCCTCCGAAGACTGTCAAGCAAGTTAGAAGCTTTCTCGGACTAGCCAGCTATTGTCGCCGATTTGTCGAGAACTTCTCAAAGATTGCCAAGCCACTGACCAATCTGCTTCACAAGGGCGTTAAGCTCGACTGGACAGACAAATGTCAGGAAAGTTTCCAGGCACTCAAGGACAAGCTGACTTCTGCCCCAGTGCTTGCTCCCCCTGATTCTCGCAAGGACTACGTCATCTATTGCGATGCTTCACATCAAGGATTAGGCTGTGTCCTAATGCAAGAGCGCAAAGTAATTGCGTATGCCTCCCGTCAAGTGCGTCCTCATGAAGAGAACTACCCAGTTCATGATCTCGAGCTTGCTGCGGTTATCTTTGCACTGAAGCTATGGCGACAATACCTTCTCGGTAATCGTTGCGAGATCTTCACCGATCATCAGAGTCTGAAGTACCTGTTTACTCAGCCAGATCTGAACCTCCGTCAGCAGCGATGGATGGAAGCTATTGCTGACTACAACTGCGGTATATCCTATACCCCTGGCAAGGCTAATGTAATGGCCGATGCCCTAAGTCGTAAGTCTTATTGCAACAATCACATGGTCTTCAAAGCTCAACCCCGCCTTTATGAAGAGCTATGAAAGCTGAACCTTCAACTAGTTCCAGAGGGTTCTCTGAATAACCTTGTCTTGGAACCAACTCTTCTGAAAGCAATCAAGTCTGCTCAAGCCAAAGATGCACATGTTGATCTGATGAAAAGGGATCTTGCATTAGAGAAATCCAGAGATTTCTCACTTGGTGAAGATGGAACCTTATACTTCAGAGATCGCATTGTAGTACCCCGGTTCGAGCTTATGACAGAGAAGGTGATGAAAGAAGCGCATGACATCCCTCTCTCTATTCATTCGGGAAGTACCAAGATGTATCTAGACATCCGTCAGAAGTACTGGTGGTCTAATATGAAGCAAGACATTGCTCGCTATATTGAAGAATGTGACGTTTGTCGTCGCGTCAAAGGAGAACATCAGAAACCGGCTGGACTTCCACAACCAATTCCGATTACAGAATGGAAGTGGGATAAGATCCAAATGGACTTTGTCACTGGCCTTCCCAAGTCTCAGAAAGGTAACGATGCTATCTTTGTCATCATCGACCAATTTTCGAACATTGCTCACTTTCTGCCAGTCAAGGAGACTATCGCTGCTAGTCAATTAGCAAACTTGTATATCTCCAGAATTGTGTCACTCCACGGCATTCTGAAGGAGATCAGTTCAGATCGCGGCAGTATATTCACTTCAAACTTCTGGGATAGTTTCCAAGAGGCAATGGGAACTCATATTACCTGGAGCACTGCTTATCATCCCGAATCCCAAGGCCAAGTCGAGCGAGTCAATCAAATTCTTGAAGACATGCTTCGAGCTTGTGTTATTTCTTTCGGCAAGAAGTGGGAAGAATCTCTCCCTTATGCGGAGTTCTCTTATAACAACAGCTATCAAGCCAGCTTGAAGATGGCACCCTTTGAAGTGCTCTATGGACGTAAGTGCCGAACCCCTCTGAATTGGTCAGAAACTGGGGAACGGACGCTCATTGGTCCAGACATTATTCAACAAGCTGAAGAGCAGGTTCGCATTGTCCGGGATAATCTCAAGGCGGCCCAGTCCCGCCAGAAGAGCAACTATGACCGGAAACACTTGGGTTCAACTTATCAACCTGGTGAACAAGCTTATCTGCGTGTCACTCCTTTGAGAGGCACTCATCGGTTCGGAGTCAAGGGCAAGCTAGCTCCGCGCTACATTGGTCCTTTCCGCATTTTGGCCCGTCGTGGGCTGGTGGCTTATCAACTTGAGTTGCCACCTCAGTTCTCTCACGTCCATGACGTCTTCCATGTGTCACAACTTTGTCGTTGCTTCAAGGATCCGGAACGTGAAGTGGATCCGGAATTGATTGAAGTTCAAGATGATCTCACATACAAGGAGCATCCAATCTGCATTCTTGAAGAAGCTGAACATCGAACATGCCAGAAGGTTACCAAGTTCCTCAAGGTGCAATGGTCGAATCATACTAAAGAGGAAGCCACTTCGGAACGCGAAGATAACCTCCGGGCTGAATACCCCGACCTGTTCCGTTCTACCTCTTAATTCTCGGGACGAGAATTTCTTTTAGAGGAGGAGAGTTGTAACACCCCGGTGTAATGATGCTACAGTAACCCCTGGGGTTAAGTTAATCATTTTGCTAAACAAGTGTTTATCATCATTTTCTCCTCTCTCTTTTTAAATTCCAGTTGAATTCAATTTCAAATTATGAGTGAAATTCAAAATGCTCAAACATGAAAACTAAAATGTTCATCGAGGAAAATATTCTTCTGGTAATATTGGTGGTGAACCAACATTTTTTTGCAAAGTACCTAAATGGCCTAAAATAGCTATAACAGAAAGTTGTTTAAAAAAAGAAAGCAAAAGTTAAAACAAAAACAAAAGGAGAGAAAAGGGGCTAGAGCCCCTGGCCTCCCATTGGGCCTCGGCCCACCCCAGCTAGGCCGGCCGCTCCCCTCCCCGGTCATCCCTCTCCTCTCTGTTCACGCGACCGAGCCCCCCAGCTCGTTCCCACCGGACAAGGCGCGGCGCCCCGCGCTACCACGTCGCCGGCGAGGGGATAAGGGCAGCCCCGACGCCTCGGGCTCCCTCCCCACTCGCCCACTTGCCCCCTCTCTCCCTCGTCGGTCTCTCTTCCTACTCGCTCACTCCCCTCTCTCTGACCCGAGCGCCATCGTCGCCGTCCCACCTCGCATCACCGTGGCGACCGCCTCCCTCGTGCTCCTCCGACGTAACAAGCCGCTCCGGCGCGCTCCACTACAACAACTACGGCCACGAACGCGAGCTGGCAAGCCCCGCAACACCGGATCCCCATCTTCTTCCTCCCCGGGTCGCCGGACGCAGCCGTCATCGATTCGGCCTTCCCCTGCGCTCCTAACCTGTCGAGGGCCTTTCTTGAGCCGCGCGGTGAGCCCCTCTTCTTCTCCCCTCGCTCCCCTGGCCTCTTGCGCTACCATAGCCACCGCGCTGCCATGGCCGAGCTCGGCTCCGCCGAGCAGCTAGCCGCCGTCGTTGCCATGCTCGCCTGAGCACGGGAACGTGCTCAGTGCAGCCCGCCGAGGCCGCCCGTGCCGCTTGCCCACCTCGTCGATCCCCCTAGCGCGATCCCGACGAGGTCCCGAACGCCACCACCGCCTCCACTCGTCGCCGACGCCGTTTTTGGCAGCTCCAGCTCCGGCCGGCCTCACCACGCGAGGCGGCGGGATCTCCTCGTTCGAACACGCCAAGTCCCGGGCCAAAAGACCCCTTGTGCGCGATTCCCGGCGAAGTCCGGCGAACCCCGCCGCTGTTTTGGTCACCGGCGGCGAAACCCCGACGCCGCCGATGTGGCACACCTGGGGCCCGCCTCTGGGTCACTGCCCGTGGGCCCCCTGGCCCTAGTTGACCACGTTGACCGTGCTCAACTGGGCTGACTGGGCACACAGTGTCGCTGACACATGGGCCCCATCGCATATTTTGTTAAATAAATGTTTTTCTAAATAAAAGTGATTAGTTAAGCTAAACAGTCACTGACATGTGAGGCCCAGCTGTTAATTAACCTCTTTTTAGTTAGTTTAAAGTTATGTTAATCCACTGTCTATGACAGGTGGGACCCACTGGTTAGTTTGACCAGTCAGCGGGTCTGTTGACCTGCTGATGTCCTGCTGACACTCTGCTGACGTCATAATTCCTTTTTTGTTAATATTAATAATTTCATAAAATACTTTAATCTTTAAAAATTAATAGAAAATAAACCGTACCTCGGATGAAAATGTTTTCCATATGAAAGTTGCTCAGAAAAATCCAACGAATCCGAATACGCAGTCCGTTCATCTGTCACATGCCCTTAGCATGCTAAACATGGAAAATTCCCCCTCCGGTCATCTGTCTAACACAGGTCCAAAACCGGGAACACCTTCCCGGTTGAATTCCCCCTTCACCCATATCATGTAGCCATACGTTAGGTCACACCCGGCACATCATATTGCCACGTTATGCTTTGTGATGCTATGTTTGCTTTATATTTACTGTTTCTTCCCCCTCTTCTCTCCGGTAGACCCCGAGACCGATGCTGCCCCTATGATCGACTACGTCGACGACGACCCCTCCTTGCCAGAGCAACCAGGCAAGCCCCCCCTTTGATCATCCCGATATCGCCCATTCCATTCTCTCATGCTTGCATTAGATTTTGCTACTGTAATTGATTGCTCCTATTCTGATGCATAGCCTGCTTTTGTAACCTGCTCATTGTTACCTACCTGCTTATCTTAAACTGCTTAGTATAGGTTGGTTAGTGATCCATCAGTGACCCCCACCTTGTCCTTGTTGCCCCTGCTTCATCATCGAAGACCCGATCAACGGGATCGAAGACCAGGCCCCGGCATCGCACATCACTTTCCCCTTAGTTGCTCGACATTGCTGGGTTACTATCGAGTGCCGAGGGTGAGACCTCTACAGCACTTCTGATATTAACCCTGTAGTGTAGGTATTCGATCGTGGTCATCGAGGGTGATTCCGCCTTAACCACTTCCGATACGACTCTGTCGTGCAACCCCTCAAGTGTGAACCTCGGGGGTGATTCCCCTTACGTTCACCTTATTGATTACATCGAGTGGAATCCACCGGGGGCGATTCCTTGGGTTTTCCCCTTGATGTTTGGACACACGGATACTTGGACTTTACAACTGTTACTTGGAAAGGCGGGTCGAACCTGAGGGGTACCCGCGAGTGATGTGGAGACGGGTTGACCTGGAGGGTACCCGAGAGTTGAATACGAGGCGTGGCAGGGCATTCTTAGCCCTTGCGGCAAGTCCTTGAGATGGGGCGACGGGGTCACATCTTTCGTGAGTCTCTGCTCATGACCGCACTAACAACACACTAACGGTTTGGATATTTGATCTGAGGGGCCTCTGGCCCGATAGCACTAACCATCACGTGGGCATAGTATGGGCATTCTGCGTCGTATGCATCAGCCGAAGCTTAATAGACGTCATGCGACTGAGCGGCGCGCGCCGGGTTGGACTTGTAAGCTCCCGCCTTTTTTTAAGGAGGTAGCTAGGTCTGCTCACCGGCCGCCCACGCAACGTGCAGGAGTTCCCGGGGCGATGGCCCATGACCCCTGGGGGCATAGGTTTAGTCCGGCGTGCTTGACCTCTCTATTAAGTCTAGGTCGGGTTGCGGCGTATTGTTTGGACGAGGCCGGGCATGACCCAGGAAAGTGTGTCCGACCGGAGTTAATCGAGCGTGGTGGGTAAGTTGGTGCACCCCTGCAGGGAAGAAAACATCTATCGATAGCCTGTCCTATGGTAACGACACTTGGAGTTGTATCCCGATCGATACAACTAGAACTGGATACTTGTGATGAGGTGATAACTGGATAGTATGGCTCTGGGATTACTTTCTCACAGGGAGTCGAGAAAGGATCTCTGGCAGAGGTTGATAACACTACTACTACTTTACTTTATGCTACTCTACTCCCTCCTGTTGCTGCAAGATGGTGGTTTCCAGAAGATGCTAGTCTTCGATAGGACTAGGCCTTCTCTCTATTCTGGCATTTCTGCAGCCCAGTCCACATATATAACCTTCCTTTGATAAATGTTGCATATGTAGTGTAGATCCTTCCTTGCGAGTACTTTGGATGAGTACTCATGGTTGCTTTGCTCCCCCTTTGCCCCTTTCTTCTTCTTTCCGGTTGATGCAACCAGATGTCGGAGCCCAGGAGCCAGATGCCACCGCCAATGCCTACTACTACGTGGAGACCGACGACGATCAGGAGTAGTTAGGAGGCTCCCCGGCAGGAGGCCGTGCCTCTTCGATCGTGTTGCTTTTGTGCTAGCCTTCTTAAGGCATCCCTGTTCAACTTATGTCTGTACTGAGATATTGTTGCTTCCGCTGACTCTTGTGTAATCGAGCTTATGTATTCGAGCCCTCGAGGCCCCTGGCTTGTGATATAAAGCTTGTATTATTTTATTTGTGTCTAGAGTTGTGTTGTGATATCTTCCCGTGAGTCCTTGATCTTAATCGTACACATTTGCGTGTATGATTAGTGTACGATTGAATCGAGGGTGTCACAAAAGCCAAACCAGAAAATCACCTTTTTGATGAATTGAACCACCGTGGCTGCGTCACACTTACTAACTGGCTCTGCTTCCACCCACTTCGTGAACTTATCAACCGCCACCAAGAGGTGGGTCTTCTTGTCCTTGGACCTCTTGAAGGGCCCAACCATATCCAGCCCCCAAGTTGCAAATGGCCAGGTGATTGGAATCATCCTCAATTCTTGAGCCTGTACATGAGCGCATCTTGAGAGTTTCTGACAGCCATCACATCTTTTGACCAAGTCCTCGGCATCAGCATGAGCTGTCAACCAATAGAAACTGTGACGAAATGCCTTGGCCACCAAAGATTTTGAACCGGCGTGGTGACCAGAATCTCCTTCGTGGATCTCACGCAAAATTTCACGGCCTTCCTCAGGAGATACACAGCGTTGAAACGCCCCTGTCACACTGCAATGATGTAACTCTCCATTGATAATAGTCATGGACTTGGACCGCCGAGTTATCTGCCTGGCCAAAGTTTCATCCTCTGGTAACTCGCCCTGGTTTATATACACCAGTAATGGAACCGTCCAATCCAGGATAACATGTAGAGCTGCCACCAACTAAGCCTCCGGATCAGGAACAGCCAAATCCTCTTCACCAGGAAGCTTGACGGACGGATTATGCAAAACATCCAGGAAGACATTAGGTGGAACCGGTTTACGTTGGGAACCCAGGCGACTTAAAGCGTCAACCGCTTCATTCTTCCGTCGGTCCACATGATCCACCTAATATCCTTTAAAGTGACCTGCAACAATATCCACCTCACGACGATATGCTGCCATTAGTGGGTCCGTGGAATCCCAAGTGCCGGACACTTGTTGAGCCACCAGATCCGAGTCACCGAAGCACTTAACTCGGCTTAGGTTCATCTCCTTAGCCATCCGAAGACCATGGAGTAAAGACACATATTCAGCTGCATTGTTAGTGCAAGGGAACATTAAACAAAGAACATAACAAAACTTATCACCTCGTGGGGAAGTTAATATGACTCCAGCCCCAGAGCCCTCCAATTGCATGGACCCATCAAAATGAATAGTCCAATAAGTATGATCCGGTTTCTCTTCTGGTGCTTGTAGTTCTGTCCAATCATTGATGAAATCCACAAGCGCGTGTGATTTGATAGCCGTTCGGGGTATGTATTTCAACCCGTGAGACCAGAGCTCAATAGTCCACTTAGCAATCCGGCCAGTTGCTTCCCTGTTCTGGATTATATCCCCCAATGGAGCAGAGCTGACCATAAAAACCCCATACACCAATTTTTGCCAATCCGGGTATCTCTGCTTGGACTCAATAAGTACCTCACTGATATAGTAAACCGACCGCTGAACCGGATATTCCTTTCCTGCCTCCTTGCGCTCCACCACAATAGCCACACTAACAGCCCGAGCATTAGCTGCCACATATAGCAACAATGGTTCTTTATCCACTGGAGTGGTGAGAATCGGCTGATTAGCCAGTTGCCGCTTTAATTCCTCAAATGCTTCATTAGCGGCATCACTCCAGACGAAGTTATCCGTTTTCTTCAGCATCTGATACAAAGGGATGGCCTTCTCACCAAGGCGACTGACAAACCGGCTCAACGCGGCAATCCGGCCTGCCAGGCGTTGAACATCATTGATACACTTCGGTTCAGCCAAGGAGGTGATGCCCTTGATGTTTTCCGGATTAGCTTCAATGCCCCTGTTAGACACCAAAAAGCCCAGGAGCTTCCCTGCAGGTACACCAAAGACACATTTGGCCGGATTAAGCATCATTTTATAAACCCGCAGGTTATCAAAGGTTTCCTTCAAGTCATCAATCAATGTCTCCTTCTTCCTTGATTTTACCACAATATCATCTACATAGGCATGAACATTGCGGCCGATCTGTTTATCAAGACAGTTCTGCATACACCGTTGATAAGTCGCCTGTGCACTCTTGAGCCCAAAGGGCATGGACACATAGCAGAAGGCTCCAAAGGGAGTTATGAAGGCTGTCTTCTCCTGGTCCTCAGCTGCCATTTTGATCTGATGATAACCAGAATATGCATCCAAAAAACTTAAATGCTCAGAACCCGCTGTAGCATCAATAATTTGATCAATATCGGGGAGGGCAAAAGGATCTGTTGGACAAGCTTTGTTGAGATCTGTGTAGTCCACACACATACGCCAAGTGCCATTCTTCTTGAGGACCAGCACCGGATTAGCCAACCACTCAGGATGGAATACTTCAACGATAAATCCAGCCGCCAAGAGCCTGGCTACTTCTTCTCCAATAGCTTTGCGTCTTTCCTCATTGAACCGGCGGAGAAACTGCTTGACCGGTTTATATTTAGGATCAATATTGAGAGTGTGCTTAGCGAGTTCTCTCGGTACACCAGGCATGTCAGAAGGCTTCCATGCAAAGATACCCGATTCTCACGGATGAACTCGATGAGCGCGCTTTCCCATTTCGGATCCAAGTTAGCGCTGATGCTAAACTGCTTGGATGAATCGCCAGGCACGAAGTCAATAAGTTTAGTCTCATCAGCCGATTTAAACTTCAGGTTTGGATCATGCTCCATAGTTGGTTTCTTCAACGAAGTCATATCTGCCGGATCAACATTGTCCTTGTAAAACTTCAGCTCTTCTGTTGCACAAACCGACTCAGCATAAGCCACATCACCTTCCTCACACTCCAGAGCAATCTTGCGGCTTCCATGCACGGTTATAGTTCCCTTGTGACCCGAAATCTTGATCTGTAGATAGACATAACAAGGTCGTGCCATAAACTTGGCATAAGCTGGCCGTCCAAATAGGGCATGATACGGGCTTCTGATTTTTACCACTTCAAAGGTCAAGGTTTCTGATCTCGAGTCATGCTCATCTCCAAAAGTCACCTCCAGAGCTATCTTACCAACAGGATATGCCGACTTACCAGGCACCACACCATGGAACACCGTATTAGACGTTTTAAGATTTTTATCTGTTAGCCCCATGCGATAGAAAGTTGCATACTAAAGGATATTGATACTACTCCCTCCGTCCATGAGTACCTTAGTGAACTTATAACCTCCCACCTGAGGTGCCACCACCAGAGCCAGATGACCCGGATTGTCAACCCGGGATGGATGGTCTTCTCTACTCCACACAATGGGCTGCTCGGACCAGCGCAAATAACGGGGCACCGCCCGTTCAACGGCATTCACCACCCTTTTATGAAGCTTCTGATCGCGCTTGTCCAAGCTAGTGGTGAAGACATGATACTATCCGCTATTCAACTGTTTCGGGTTGCTCTGGTAACCCGACTGCTGCTGCTGCTGGTTGCCCTGATAATTATAGCCACCTTGGTTACCTTGATTATTTTGATTGTTATCTCCACCCTGATGGCCATGGAATCCTGAACCGGAATTTCCTCCGCCGTAACCCGGCCCATGAGAGCCAGAGCCCGAACCGCCTCCTGATCCATGATCATACCGGAAAGAATCAGAATTTTTGAACTCTTGCATGATGTAACAATCTTTCCAGAGGTGTGTGGACGGTTCCTCCTTCGTCCCATGCTTTGGACAGGGCTGGTTCAACAGATACGACAAACGGTCCGGGTTAGGATTTGGCATTCCATTGCGCCGGGGCAGTTTACCCTTACGCCGCTGGCCCTTGTCGTGTGTATTAGTGTTAGCCACAAAGTCAAAACCGTGGTCTGCTTTACGCTTGCCGCCGTTTCCATGACCCGCCGGGTTGTGGTGCTGCCCCTTGGCATTGCCGCTCTTCTTTCCCTTCCCTGTCTTATCATCGTCAGACTCGGGATCCTTGGTACTATCAGAGTCGGCATACTTCACCAGTGCAGCCATGAGGGTTCCCATGTCATTACAATGACGTTTGAGCCGTCCCAACTTCAACTTCAAGGGTTCAAACTGGCAATTGCCTTCCAATGTTAAAACTGCGGTGTCAGCGTTGATACGGTCTGATGAATGCAAAATCTCCGAAACCCAGCGCACCCAATGGGTTGTTGACTCTCCTTCCTCCTGGACACAGGAAGCTAAGTCCACAATTGACATGGGATGCTTGCATGTATCCTTGAAATTCTGAATAAACCGGGCTCTCAACTCGGCCCATGACCTGATAGAATTAGCCGGTAAGCTCTTTAGCCAAGTGCGGGTCGTTCCTTCTAGCATCATGGTGAAGTACTTCGCACATGCCGCATCATCCACGTCCAGCATCTCCATGGCCATCTCATATCTTTCGACCCATGTTTCAGGGGATAAATCGGCGGTGTAATTCGGCACCTTGCGCAGGCCCTTGAAATCCTTGGGCAGGCGCACATTGCGCAACGCTGGGACAAGACATGGTACTCCCAAGGAACTAGAGGTAACTCCTGGTTCCACCGATGTGGTTGGACGAACCGGAGTAAGCTGACGGGCCTCGTGCTGCGCCGCTAACTGGGCCCCTCTGCGTGCCAGAGCCCGGTCCACCACCTCCTGAGCATCACCAGCACCACCCGCCGGGTTATGGCCACGGGGCGGATCACGGTTCCACGCATTGCTTGATACTGCCGGTTCGTCCATACGCCTGCTGTAACTCAGGCTTGGACGGGGAGTGGAATGAATCCGATCGCGACTATATGAATAAGCCTCCTGTTGAACCAAGGCTGTCTGAAGAAGCTCCTTAACCCAACGCGTCTCGACCGCTGCTGGAGAACCGCCTTCGATCAGGATGGCCGCCAGCCATGAAGCGGCAGCGACAATGTTGTCCATTGGGTTAGAATAATGACCCGGTGGCGTGGGGACATGAGGTACCACAATGTTGTTCTGACGAGGCGGATCCACCAAACATTGCTGAACCGGTGCCCCTGCTCCGGGTGCCTCTGCCCGGTTTACCACCGGCGGATTACTGGTCCCTGCTCCTGGGGTGTTAAAGAGATTTCTAGCGTCATAAACCGGTGGCAGGCGAGATCGGTGCCTCCTCTTCAGGACTTCGTTCGACGCACTATGATCCAGCATAATCCGGTAAGCTTGTGCATCCAAAGCGGCCTGCTCCGCGGCTATCCTGGTATCCTCAGCTGCTAAGTCGGCTTTTGCCTGGGTGATCTGATCTTTCACTTTCGTGATTTCCGCATTGTGTGCATCCTGATCCGCTGGGTTAACCTCCGTCATCAGCATTGCCAACACATTAAACAAATCAGATAGAACCTGAGCCGGTGGTCGCACGGGGCCTCCTGCCCCAGCCGCTGCCACCGCTGCCGACCCGGAAATCATCGCCGCTGCGGTCGAAGAGTGGAGTGCTGGTTGCGTGCCGGCCATGAAGATCGCCACCCGGTTTGGCAGATCAGAGGGGTCCGGAATACTGTCGCCATCGGAACAGCCCCCAATCCGACCATCTTGTAACTGATATAACGACTCGGTCTCTCCAGTCGATGACTCATCGCCATAATAAACGACAGTCTCACCACCAGATTCTGATCTATCCTCAGATTCCCCTCCATGGATAACTCCCACGAAGGCATGCTTCATGATAGGCTTGACCCGGGCAGATCTCGCACGCTGAGCCGTTTCAACGAGGTCGGTGCAGATGTCCGGCTCAGGGCCCGGTTCACCGATCTTGCCAATGAAAATGTGTATGCCACCAAAGGGGACCCGGTACCCGTACTCGATGGAGCCGGCCTCGGGGCCCTAGCCTGCATCGTCGATGTAGAGCTTGCCGCGACGACTCTTGGTCATCCGGCCCACATCGTAACCCTTGAGTCCTTCGAAGTTGCCCTCCAAGAACTTGAAACCATCGTGCGATAGCCCCATGCTGGGCGCCAACTGTCGTGGTTTTGTCACGGCAAATGTCCTAGAGAAAGGACTTAGCCGTGGAGCCATCTCTACGGATTAGCTTAAAGGGGTTAAAGCGGACAAGGGACGCAAGAGAGTTTATACTAGTTCGGCCCCTTACGATGAAGGTAAAAGCCTACGTCTAGTTGTGATGGAATTGATGGGGTTTCGATGACCAGGGAGCGAATACGCTTTGCCTGGGTCTCGAGTTGTTGTCCGTTGTCCCTGAACTGCCGCCGGGTTGTCCCCTGATATACATGGGTTGACGCCCGCCGGTTTATAGAATCCTGAGACCGGCTCATAATCGTGTCCGGCTCGGTCTCTGCTACTTCTATCTTACAACACAAGTTTACATATCAATGTCGGTTTATGTCTACAGGCCTTAAACTGGCTTTGGGCCTTGGGCCTTCATGAAGCGTCACCGTCTGTCTTCATGGACTTCAGATACAGATAAACTACTTACGGGGTTAACCCGGCCTCTCCTGGCCGGTTACGCCCAGTGGTAATATCCCCAACAACGTATGTCATTAACAGAAAACATACCAATGATGACTTCTGGTTTCTCTTGGGCTTCATCTGCTGAGATATGATGCACGTACCCAGTGAGATTTTGCTGGGTCGGGCATGACTCCATAAAGTTGACTTGTGGCCTGATTAGGGCATTCACCTTGTTGTTCTTGGGGCACTGTCTGGCCTAATGTTCGTTCTGCCCACAACTGAAGCAAGAATTATTGCGCTGACGCTCGTCATGCATTGGGTTGGTCACGACATTCTTGACTTGAGTGGTGGTCTTGTTAACATTGTGTTGCCAGTTTGGCTTGTATTCCACCTGAGTCTGCTGCCAGGTACGAGCCTTTTGCACTGGTTGCCCATCCTTCTTTGGCTCGAACTTACGCTTGTTGTCGTTGTTAACAGGCCTATTATCTTATATAAGCTTGTGCTCACGTTCAGCAATGAAAGCCTTGTTCACCAGAGTTTGGAAATCTGGGAAATCAACCATACTGAGAGTACACCAGAGTTGCGGATTTAAGCCTCCAGGAAATTTGTCAATTTTCCTTTCTTCGGTAGCCACGTCATAAAGAGAGTAATGGGCCAGATGGTTGAATTTTTGCAAATATTCACCCACAGACTGATTGCCTTGGACGAGTGCGAGAAATTCACGCTGCTTAGTCTTCATAACTCCAGTAGGGATATGATATTTCCGGAACAGATCCTTAAACTTTTCCCAGGTGATTTCTTCATCAATAGGCCACATGGCTTTTGCATTTTCCCACCATATGGCAGCTGCGCCTTCAAGGTAATGAGTTGCAAAGGGAACTTTATCATTTTCTTCAGTATGAGCAATCTCAAGCTTTTTCTCAATGGTACGCAACCAATCGTCTACATCCAATGGGTCAACAATCTGACTGAAACTGGGTGGCCTGGTCCTTTGAAAATCTAACAGCTTTGAGTGATGACCGTTCTGATTTCCATTCTGTCCAACCATAGCTTGCTCACTTCTTAATATTTCGATCAGATCATTGTTCCATCTTTCCTCAAACATACGCAAAATTTGCTTAGTGGAGGGCGGATTTGGCGGTGGAGGCGGTGGCGGAACGTACGGCTCGAGAGAATGTCCTGCCTGCCGTGCGGAACGACGAACAGGAGTTCCCTCATGAATGTTGCTACTGCTTCCTCCCTGCGTCATCCTATTGTGGATTTTTCCCAAGACAACGCAATCGAGATGAGAAACATCCAAGAATAAAATTGGGGAAAAGCCAGCAACAAATCCCGGAAGAAAACAAAAGAGCGAAGAAAATACGGCGAATAAAGTCCCAACATAATTATACATAGACTCATACATGAAAGATAAACAACATGCTAGGTTCAACTACTCTCATACATGCAACGGAACATCATGACTCATACGACTACATCCGTACATCATCCGGACGACTGCGAATACTCAAAGATACTACTGCTCTGCTGGTGCTGCGGTGTCCTCCCTGAAGCGGTCTCGGATCATGAACTGACGTGGTTAACGGAAACCTCCGGGTTAAAGGTAACACGACGGCGCTGCCTCAAGGGCTCTCCCTCAGGGGCAGGGGTAGGATGAAGCATCGGGGCTACAGGAGTAGCGAGAAGTGAAACCCACTCGGCAGGAGTACTGAGAGGATTCACGGCCGAGACGCCCGTGCTACTCGGAGGAGTAACCGGTGAAATAGGGGAACTAGAACTGGCTGGAATATACGGGGTAAATCCCAGAGAGGATGGAGTAGTGGCAGATCTAGTAGTGACCAAAGCAGCGGCTAAAGCAGTACGGGCACGAGTCAGCTCTCGAGCCAGCTCATGGATCATAAGATAGCTAGCAGTGACATAACGAGCAAGGTGGCTAGCAACACTATCAGACTCCGGATCAATGATAGGGAAACGGACACGACCATTGTCGTGCAGAGAAGGGTAGTAATAGAAACCTGGGTGGTTCTGCATTGGGACCTCGTTGTAGCAACGACAAGGACCTCGAATGCAGCAAACTGGACAGCCTGAGAAGCGGTGGAGGCGTAACCGCTTCGGGAAGTACGCGTGTAAGAGCTGGAATCGGAACTAGTGCGCACAGTGACCACTTCGTGATACTCATACACTGAATCAGCTAGATGCTCCCGGTACACACAATAGACTGGGTCGTCTCCGAGAGGGTACAACCGATGCCACACTTTGTGAAGGAGGTGCGGTGATGTTTACGACATCAGCTGCAACTGGCACGGATACGGCACCGGAGCCATCTACACTCACAACCATTAGCAGGTTAGCATAAAGATATAAACCAAATGCATGCAATGCAACAACCAGCTATAATTGCTACCGACACTCAACTTAAACTCGTATCTAACGTCCAGTTAACACGTCGCAGTCTAGCGTGGCCTACAGTCAGCGCGGCTCTGATACCAAGCATTGTGGCACCCCGGCTCAGAGCGACCGGTTTACCATGCATTGCCAGCCCAGAGACCATGTCTTCTGGCAACACACAACATCTTGGTACAGAAAACAACCACTTTATTGATGCTAGCGGAGCAGAGTTTATATTACAACAGATATCGAGGCCAAGCAGCACGCCCGGTGCAGCTGAACAATATGTACATTATTTAGTGAACATAAAGGGGCCTCGATCATAACAACTACGCGGCAGCGGAACAACGTCGTAGCGGAAGCTCCATATCACAGGGACACCGATGTGGACACGATCTAGACTCGAGCAGTGCTCCTTTCCAACGAGACTTTCCTGGAATCCGGCATGACACGCCAGGTCAGTACATTGAATGTACTTGCAAGCTCACAACAGGCATAATCATAATGGCAAACAATATCATGATAATTAACCAATTAATAATAATGCAACACTATATGTCCAACATGTTGTGATCATGCTCGAACGTCCCTCGGGATGGACTTACCAACCGTGATCATTCTCGGATCACAAACAAACCACCATCGTGGGCTTGCCAAGAGTAACTCGTGATCCTTACGGCGATCACAACCACAACCAATATCTGGTCCCGAACATCTCGATGGCCTTTCTGCCATCCTCATCAATGCAAAGTTCATAGCTTAGTGTGCAAATTTTATTAAACGTTGACTCATGGTGGGACCTACTACGAGGTGTCCGTGATCGTGGACTCGGCTATCAATAGATTATACACTCTACAGAGGTAGCACACTGTACCCACACCACGGAACCCATGGCCTCGCACTCCCATTTGGGTGGACCAACGGCATTCCGACAAAACCCTTCCATTGCCATGACACTCTCCCGGCCACTCCGACCCAATCCCCAATGGGCTAGTCCTGGGTGGCCCCGTGTCTACCAAAGACACAACGACCACCGTCGTGGCCAAAGCGATCCCACTCGGGGACCCGGTACCATAATCTCAACGATGGGCACACGAGGTTATGCCTGCTTACCGGGCCAGGGTAAGCACGACGTAACCTTCCCTAGTTGGAGGCACCGACCAGAGGCAATGTCAATGGACCGAATCAAGGCCTTCCCACAAAGGCAAATGTGGTTGCACTGGGAAAAACTCGATTCAGCGGCACCATGACCCAGTCAACGATATATTCAAGTTGGGTTATATTCAGGTTCAACTTAAAACGAAAATGACCGGTGTCATAGCATGCCATGAAATGCAAAACTACACATGCATCACATATTAACGAAACTGACTGATGTCACCCATATTCACATTAAGCATAAACCTCAACGACTTATTTTATTTTCCTGGTCATGATAACTCACACTTAAACCAAAATATTTTACAGCAAGTTTATTATTTTCTCATGCAAGAAAGTAACTCCGATTAATTTCTGACATGCATAGCAAAGATTATACCACAAACAATTCCTAATTTTCTTTACCAACCAAGTTAGGTTCAAACATTCTGTAAGTCAAGTAAAATGACTAAACAAGTACTTAACAGAATATTTTCTAGCAAATTTTTACTATTTTATTTATGCAAGAAAATAACTTTAATCAACCACTAACATACATAACAAAAAAATTATTTTGATCATCACCACAAATAGAACTTAGCTTTGCTCTACCAACTAAGGTAGTTTCAACATTCTGTAAATCAAGCATAATAACTAACAAATATTTAACAGAATATAAATAACACAATAGTTATTTAAATGCATGGATTAATCATTTCATTCAAGTAAGAAAATCATAAATATTGAAATGACACCATGAAAATGTTGTTGTGGCTTGCCTTAATGCAGATGAGGTTCACAAGCCTTCTGGTGATCCTCAAGACAAGCCTCACCCTCTGAAAATAATTTTAAACACAAAAAGAAAATATCAAGAACACTTATGAAAAACACCAGAAATTCTAAACAGCTCAGAAAAATCTCATCTTTGGTGAGCTGCTAGATTTCTTTGCAAAGAACAAGACGCAAAAAGAATCAATTCATTTGGACTTATGGTTGAAGAGTTGTGGCTGTTTGAAGTGTTCTGCAAATTCAAATGAATTTGAATAAAAATAAACAGACTGGGGGGTGACGTCGAAGGCGTAAAGCCCAGGGGCGCCACCACTCGTACTGCTTCGCGCGCGTACAGGGTGGCTGACTAGCGGGCCCCGCTAGTCAGGTGAGAAGGAGGAGAAGAAGGAAACAGAGGGAGTCGCAGCTCCGCCGGAGCTCTTGCCGGGGATGAGGGCTCCTTGGCCAAAACGCGAGGGAGGGATGGAGAGAGGGGACGGTGGCGCACCTGCCCGTACCCGTAGCATGGCTAGGGGTGGTCGGACGGCGTCGGAATCAACATCGCAAGCGGAGGCAAAACGAGGTGGTCGCCAGAGATGAAGAAGACGGCGAGCAGAGGCAACTCCAGGGGCTCCACGTGGACGGGATGGCTTCACCGGAGAGAGACGGAGGCCCTGGAAGGGTCGCCCTCGCCTGGGAGGGGCTGGAGCTACCGCGGCGACCAGAGGGGATTGCTGGCGAGCTCGAGCCGAGGACGGCGGCCCGCGGCCTGCCCGGGCGGGCTACGGCTTCCTACGCGCTTGTGGGTTGTGTGGGAGTGGTGGATGGTGCTCGAGGAGGCTGGGAGTGGCTCCATTTATAGGCGAGCGGAGAGGGGGGTTCGGGCTCCGCCGGTGGACACCTATCCACGGCGCCCGGCGACGAGCGGCGTTAGTGAGAGGGGGAGAAGGCGACGCAGCTCACGCGGCAACTATTGGCGAATGGGGACGAGCACAGGAATGAGGAGAAGGCGACGAGCACAGTGCGCACCGCACTGTTGGGTTGGCCAGACTGTGCCCGTGCTCGCTGCGATGAGCTTCGGCGTCGGCGAGCACTAGAGGGGAGTTAAGGGAGTTGAGACGAAGATGGTGGCGAAGTTTGGCGCGCTACGGCAGTCGGGGAAGAGAGCACGCGCGAAACAGAGCTCTCGGCGGCACTCAGAGCGCGTCGACACACAGGCCAGCACCCCTGGACGAATGTGGTCACCGCGTGGACTATGACATCAGGCTGAGCTAAGCCTAAACTTCATGTCTGGCTTTTTGTTCGTGGTAGATTGAGAGGTTACCACGCTTTGGTTTGGATCCAGGTGCAGTAGAGAAGTTTTTACATGCCAGGTAAGTTTCTGGTCAGTAATTTTGAGAGGTTACTGAGGTCAAATGGCTAGGAGTTAGAGGCTGTGCTTTGGAGGTTAGCTAAGAGTTACTAAGGTGAAGGTGCACAAGAAAAACCAGGCACAATGGAGCAAGTAAAATGGTAGTTGCTATAGAAACCACCATTTCTGTCCAGAACAGAAAATATTTTCTATAGCAAAAATATTCCAAAAAATGATGAAATATTTTTGCTCAGGAAGGTGCCCTAGGGTTCAAAGAATATTTGTGAATTATCTCAGATTTTTCTGGGCCAGAAAAAATAGGGTTGCTTTGGAGCATAGTGATCTAGCTAGGGTTTTTGAGAGAGAAATGAATATTTTTCATTTAAGAAAAATATTCCAAAGATTATTTTGGAGTGGATCAGAAGGGGAATGATGATTAGGGAGGGAAATGAAGCACTTGGGTGAAAGCCAAGGGTACCCAAGTGTTTAAGTCCATATGAAAAGATTCAAAAACTCCAAGTTTCAAATTGAATCCAAATGAAAATCAAGCAAATGAGAGAGGGCAAAAAGCAGGCTGTCACACAGGGCCTCCTGTCCCAGCTGCCGTCGCCGCTGCTAAACCGGAGATCATCGCGGCGGTGGTCGAAGATTGTGGCGCTGGCTGTGTACCGGCCATGAAGATTGCAACTCGGCTTGGCGGATCAAAGGGGTCCGGAACACTGTCGCCATCGGAACAGCCCCCGAACCGGCAGTCCAGCAGCTGGTGCAATGACTTGGTCTCTCTAGTTGATGACTCGTCCCCGGAGTAAACGATGGTTTCACCACCAGATTCCGATCTATCCTCGGATTCCACTCCGTGGATTACTCCCACGAAGGCACGCTTCATGGCACGCTTAACCCGGGCAGATCGCGCACGCTGAGCCGTTTCGATGATGTCGGTGCAGATGTCCGGCTCAAGGCCCGGTTCGCCAATCTTGCCAACGAACACGTGAATGCCGCCGAAGGGGACCCGGTACCCGTACTCAATTGAGCCGGCCTCGGGGCCCCAGCCTGCATCGTCGATGTAGAGTTTGCCGCGACGACTCTTGGTCATCCGGCCCACAACATATCCCTTGAGTCCTTCGAAGCTGCCCTCTAAGAACTCGAAACCATCGTGCGATAGCCCCACGGTGGGCGCCAACTGTCGTGGTTTTGTCACCGCAGATGTCCTAGTGAAAGGACTTAGTCGTGGAGCCATCACCACGGGTTAGCTTAAAGGGGCTAAAACGGACAAAGGACGCAGAGAGTTTATACTGGTTCGGCCCCTTGCGGTGAAGGTAAAGGCCTAATCCAATTGTTGTGGAATTGCTAGGGTTTCGATGACCAGGGAGTGAATCCGCTATGCCTGGCTCTCGAGTTGTTGTTTCTTGTCCCTAAACCGCCGCCGTGTCATCCCTTTATATACACTCATAAACGTGTCCGGCTTGGTTTCTACCTTGCTTATCTTACAACACAAGTTACATATGATATGGCGGTTTATGTCTACAGGCCATAACCCGCCTCTGGGCCTTGGGCCTTCGTAAAGCGCCACACTCCTTGTCTTCATGGGCTTCACATATAAATAACTCATTATGGGGATAACCCGGCCTCTCCTGGCTGGTTTATACCCAGTAGTAATATCCCGAACAGTGTCCCTCAAGATAAAGTGCTTCCTGAGTCATTTTACCTCATCTAGTTGCAACTCTAACAGCAAAGTCACGCATATTATGATTCATTTCATCAAGTAATTCTCTTTGTGATTTAGCAACTTGTTCTAACTAGGTTTGAACCATAGAGGCATGTTTTCCAACACCTCTAACATCATTTGATATTCTAAACAACAAGTCACTCAAGCGAGCAATCATATCAGAATTATTTTCAACTATTTCATAACATTTGCATTGAAGTGATCTTGTCTTCTAATGTAGTTTTCAAACTCATAAAGGCATTGACTAGGATGCATATTGTGAGGATTATCATTTTCATTAAATTTCATAAGAGAATTTACCTCTACCACCTTAGGCAGTGGTGGTGTATTAAGCCCATGTATTTCTTCAATAGGAGGTAAAATTTTAACATCCTCAGCTTTAATACCTTTTTCCTTCATATATTTCTTTGCCTCTTGCATATCTTCGGGACTGAGATATAATACACCCCTCTTCTTCTGAGTGGGTTTAGCCAGTGGTTCAAGAATAGTCCAATCATCATAAATTTTCAATATGTTATTCAATTATTCTTCAGCTTGAGCAATAGTTCGTACCCTGGAAACACAACCAGCACAACTATCTAGGAAGTCCCTAGAAGCATCGGTTAGTCCATTATAGAAGATATTGAGTATTTCATTTTTCTTAAGAGGATGATCAGGCAAAGCATTAAGTAACTGGCAAAGCCTCCCCCAAGCTTGTGGGAGACTCTCTTCTTTAGATTGCACAAACTTAAATATTTCCCGCAAGGCAGCTTATTTCTTATGAGCATGAAAATGTTTTTCAGGGAAGTAGTAAATCATATCCTGGGGACTACGCACACAACCAGGAGCAAGAGTATTGTACCAAGCTTTAGCATCACCCTTTAATGAGAAAGGAAATAATCTGAGAATAAAGTAGTAGCGAGTTTTCTCATCATGAGTAAAAAGGGTGGCTATATCTTTCAACTCAGTAAGATGTGCCACAATAGTCTCAGTTTCATAACCATGGAAAGGATCAGATTCAACCAAAGTAATTAACTTTGGGTCGATAGAGAATTCATAATCCTTATCATCAATAAAGATAGGTGAAGTAGCAAACTTTGGATCACATTTCATTCTAGCATTCAAAGATTTTTCTTTATACTTGCATAGTAATTTCTCTAGATCATCTCTATCCTTACAAGCAAGAATATCTCTAGTTTCCTATTCACTCATAACATAACCTTCCGGTACCTTAGGCAATTCATATCTAGCAAGGCTAGTTCTAGCAGGTGTTTCAGGAATTTCAGTTTCAAGTTCATCATCAGATTCAACAACATCATGTTGTATAACTCTAGCAATTTGTTCATCAAGAAATTCACCAAGTGGCACATCATCATTATCAAGCAAGGTACTAGCATCATTCATAGTAGAAGTAGCATCATCAATAACTTGCGAAATATTAGAATTCATAGCATGTGGTGGTGTTGCAAGTTTACTCATAACAGAAGCTGAATCTAAACCAGAACTGGACGGCCGTTTCTTACCTCCCCTCGTCTTTGAGGGATAAATCTTAGTCTTTGGATCCTTCATATTCTTCCTAGTGATAATATGATAATAATCCCAAGTGACTCAACAAATATAGCTATGCTCCCCGGCAACGGCGCCAGAAAAAGGCCTTGATAACCCACAAGTATAGGGGATTGCAACAGCTTTTGAGGGTAGAGTATTCAACGCAAATTTATAGATTCGACACAAGGGGAGCCAAAGAATACTTGAAGGTATTAGCAGCTGAGTTGTCAATTCAACCACACCTAGAGATTAATTATCTGCAGGAAGTAATCATTAGCACAATAGTTTGATAGTTTTGATAGTAGTGACAGCAGCAATAGTAACAGTAACAGTGATAGCAGTAATTTTGTAGAAAGTGTAACAGTGATGGTAGCAGTAGTAACTTAGCAGAAACAATATAGGATAAATTCATAGGCATTGGATTGGTGACTTGTTGGATGATATTCATCATGTGACAGTTATGACCTAGGGCGATACGGCACTAGCTCCAGTTCATCAATATAATGTAGGCATGTATTCCGTAAATATTCATACGTGCTTTATTAAAAGAACTTGCATGACATCTTTTGTCCTACCCTCCCGTGGCAGCGGGGTCCATATTGGAAACTAAGGGATATTAAGGCCCCCTTTTAATAGAGAACCGGAACAAAGCATTAACACATAGTGAATACATGAACTCCTCAAACTACGGTCATCACCGGGAGTGGTCCCGGTTGTTGTCAGTCCGGGGTTGCCGGATCATCATACGTAGTAGGTGACTATAACTTGCAAGATCGGATCTAAAACATGGATATAATGATGAATTCATAAATGGTTCAGATCTGAGTTCATAGCACCCGGGCCCAAAGTGACAAGCATTAAGCATCACAAAGTCATAGCAACATCAATCTAAGAACATAGTGGATAGTAGGGATCGAGCCCTAACAAAACTAACTCGATTACATGATGAATCTCATCCAACTCCTCACCGAACAGCGAGCCTACGAAGGATACTCACTCCCGATGGGGAGCATCATGGAATTGGCGATGGAGATTGGTTGGAGATGACGAAGAACGAAGATCCCCCTCTCCGGAGCCCCAAACGGACTCCAGATCTACCCTCCCGAGGAAGAACAGGGCTTGGCGGTGGCTTTGTCTCGTGGATCGCGATAATTCTTTCTCCCTGATTTTTTCTGGAATAATGTGAATTTATAGTATCAGGGGGTCGTCAGTGGGGCCACCAGGTGGGTACAACCGACTTGGGCGCACCAGGAGAGGGGAGTGCACCCTGGTGGGTTATGCCCAACCAGGGGCCCCTCTCTGGTGGGTCTTGGCTCCAGAAATTCTTATTATTGATATAAAAAATCCTTCCAAAGTTCGTTCCATTCCAGGAACTTTTATTTCTGCACTAAAACAACACCATGGTAGTTCTGCTGAAAATAGCGCCAGTCCGGGGTTAGTTTCATTCAAATCATGCAAATTAGAGTCCAAAACAAGAGGAAAAGCATGAGAAAAAGTAGATACGTTGGAGACGTATCGGGATCCATGTATGAGAACAAAGTGTGGACTTTGGTTGACTTGCCTGATGATCGGCAAGCCATAGGGAATAAATGGATCTTCAAGAAGAAGACTGCCGCTGATGGTAATGTTACTGTCTACAAAGCCCGACTTGTTGCGAAAGGTTTTCGACAAGTTCAAGGAGTTGACTACGATGAGACCTTCTCACCCGTACCGATGCTTAAGTCCGTCCGAATCATGTTAGCAATTGCCGCATTTTATGATTATGAAATTTGGCAAATGGATGGCATAACTGCATTGCTTAATGGATATCTTAAAGAAGAATTGTATATGATGCAACCAGAAGGTTTTGTCGATCCAAAAAGGTGCTAACAAAGTGTGCAAGCTCCAGTGATCCATTTATGGACTGGTGCAAGCATCTCGGAGTTGGAATATACGCTTTGATAGTGTGATCAAAGCATATGGTTTTATATAGACTTTTGGAGTAGCCTGTATTTACAAGAAAGTGAGTGGGAGCTCTGTAGCATCTCTGATATTATATGTGGATGACATATTGTTGATCGAAATGATACGGAATTTCTGGATAGCATAAAAGGATACTTGAATAAGAATTTTTCAATGTAAGACCTCGGTGAAGCTGCTTATATATTGGGCATCAAGCACTGGTACGCGTCGGTCCTAAACAAACGGTTTTTAACCCCTTTCCGCGACGGCATTCGGAACCGTCGCCAAGTGAGTGTGGGCGATAGGGGGGTCCTTCCCACATGACCCAGAAACCGTTGGGGATATGCCCTCCTGGCACACACGCTCGGCAAAATGAGGTCGTGTGCGACCGGCGATCACTCAAATACAGAAATACGTACAGTAGTGCTAAAAAATACAATTATACAGGCGAAATCATTTCCGGTCGTAAGTACATCCCACACAGTCAGTCACCACTAAACGTTTCCGTTCGTATATACATCCCACACAGTCACTACAAGGAAAACATTTGCGCAAGGTGGCGTAATGCAAACAATTTTGAAGAGAATGTCGTGTGTGATTGTTCATTGATCCAACACGGTTTATTCCGAGAAACTGTTTGCGTTGCCTGAGGTCATCGCTTATAGTGGTTTCTCATTAACCGTTTGCAATAGGAAAACCCAATTAGCAAGCTAATTGGTCAATTAGTGGCTAATTGCCCTATTATTAATAATCCATTTACTAATATAATTGACATTCATATTAAGCACATAATATATTCCATTTCCATATGAAGGAAGCAGGATTTCATAATTGAAATACATCGGAGTACAACATGATATAGCTTCAGCACTCAGCTACCCCCATTACACAACTGCACCAGCAGCAAGTTCACACGCAACATCTAGAACCTTTCGAAATTAGCATCATAGACGGTACATAGAGAGATGCATCTCATCTGGTAAACTGCTGAAGCGGAAGGCGAATATTGAGCCTTCATTCATGTTGAAGGTCTTTGCAACTTTAGGCCAGTGCCTGTGGATGATTGACCGTCCATCCTTCGACCTCTTCAGGAACACTTCAATATTGAACTGTGGGTGTTGTATGAGAACTTTCCTCGCCTCCTGACCATAGAGGTGGTTTGAGAGGTAATCATCAGTGAAGCCTGAAAATAAGGATGTGCATAAATATCTTCTCTATATTGGAAATGGGGCAAAGGAATACAAAAAGGCAAGGTATAATAGTTAGTACCATCTTGTAAACCTGAGTGCTTCCCATTGTTTCCCTGCAACACATATAAGGTAATTAACCATCAGGTTAAGTAAGGGTTCGCATGCTATCAGTAAAATATGTTGATGAAAAATAAGCACATTGCAGATTCATCAGATTAATTCAAGCCACATGAAAAATCCATTTATCCAAACCAAGCATGATTAAGAACTAGGAAATATAGCACTTGTATATGTTTCTCATGTATTAAGTGCAGCCAAATTCGATTTATTCCTCACATGGTATACAATAACAGAATGCAGCCACAGCAATTGAACATTGCATTGCAGAATTGAACCAAGCAGTTAGCTAAACACCACAACAAATGAACCAAACGTTAACTGAGCACCACATTGCACAATATAACATACTCCTAATAGAAGATCAGACAGTTAACCAAACCAAGCATGCTTAACAACTTGGAAATATAGCAATTGTATTTGTTTCTCATGTATTTAGTATAGCCAAATTCGATTTATTCCTCACATGGTATACAATAAGAGAATGCAGCCACAGCAATTGAACATCGCATTGCAGAATTGAACCAAGCAGTTAACTAAACACCACAACAAATGAACCAAACATTAACTGAGCACCACATTGCACAATATAACATACTCCTAATAGAATATTAGACAGTTAACCAAACCAAGCATGCTTAACAACTTGGAAATATAGCAATTGTATTTGTTTCTCATGTATTTAGTATAGCCAAATTCGATTTATTCCTCACATGGTATACAATAACAGAATGCAGCCACTACAATTGAACATCGCATTGTAGAATTGAACCAAGCAGTTAACTAAACACCACAACAAGTGAACCAAGCCACAACAAATGAACCAAGCAGTTAACCAAACACCAATTGAACAATATAACATACTCCTAATAGAAGATCAGACAGTTAACCAAACCAAGCATGCTTAACAACTTGGAAATATTTCACCCTGAAGAATTGAACATCACATTTGCAGAATTGAACCAAGCAGTTAATTGAACACCACATTGCACGACATATAGAACATCTACACTATAGCAGAAGATTGCATGGTAAAAGTGGATAGCACAATTCACTAGAATTTGTTAAGGAAAGACAGTAGCTAGCAAACTGAACATGGGTCCTTATAGTGAGCTAATAAGACAAGCTACTCCTCATTTTTGGAGATATCGATGACGATTGGCTCCTTGGACGTGGAAGAGAGCGAGGCCTCCGCATCGTGGGTGGCCTCGTTGTAGTGGTGAGTTGCCTGAGCCGCTCCGGGCACCAACCCGCTGGCTCTCGAGATGAGGTAAGCACGTGCACGCTGAGAAAACACATCGTAGTCTTCATCAAAGGCACCGACAGTGGCCTCGAGAAAATGCCACGAACTATCGTTTAAAGCAGCCAACCGCATCGCGGCATCGGCACGCGAGGTGTCAACGGTGGCCTCGACGGTGAGGTGCTCCTCCAAGATCTGGGGGTCGGCACGAATGGCTGCCATCACGACCTCATCCGCGCGTGCGGCCACGATTTGCTTCTCCGCTGCCAAATGCTCCTTGAGGTCCTGGCTATACTGTGTGCACCATGGCTTAGGCCGGCGCTTATTTGGTGGAGGGGTCGGTGATTTGGGTGGAAGGTGCTGTGCTCGAGCCGACGGTCGGGGCATGTGGGATGTGGAAGGAGGAGGAGGATGGGGGTCGGTTGTGGATTACCTGCCTGGATAGGCGAGGCCGAGCAGCGTGAAGGAGTGTCGCCGGCAAGGAGGCGGCGGCGCTGCAAGCAAGGAGTGAAGGTTTCAACTTGAAAAGGAAGGCGGAAACAGGGGAAATGTGGCTTCTGGTAAGGGGGAGGGGCGGGGAGGTAGATATTTCCGCGGAAGCCGAAAATTTGGAGTCGCGTCAGCCAAAAAACTGGCGCGCAAAGTGTCATGAGATACGGTCCCTGTCGGGGATATACCCCGCGGTATGACCCGGTCAGAGATATGACCCGGCTGGGACTTGGTGTTTCATTGGTGACCCAGCAGATGTTAAGCTGGCAGATGTTAAGCCAGATGGTAAGCTGGTAGATATTAAGCCAGATGTTAAGCTGGCAGATGTTAAGCCAGATGGTAAGCCGACAGATGTTAAGCCAGATGGTAAGTCAGATTGTAACAGAGTCGCCTGGGTTAGTAAGCCCGAGGCATTAAGAAGTCCAAGACGTTAAGAAGCCCACGGAGAAAAGCCCGTGATGAGAAGTCAAAATAGCTTAAGCCCTGATCCAAGTTGGATCTACATGTAAACCGCCCCTTCAACTAATATAAGGAGGGGCGGGGCACCTCTAGAGGGGAGAAGATAATCGTTAAGGTTAGACACAACTAGGATAGCCGGTTTACGGTGACTCCCTCATGAGCATAATGAGACCTAGCCACAAACAACATGTAGGGTTGTTACCGGATGATGTTTCCCGGGGCCCAAAGCTGTCTAAACCCTTGTCTTGTGTTGCGTCTCTCGATTCCGATCAACCCCTCTCAAGCTACCACATAGATGCGTTGGCCTCACGACTAAGTCCTCACACTAGGACATCTGCCGTGACAATTCCACGACAGTTGGCGCCCACCGTGGGGCTGCGCACGGTGGTCTTGAGTTCTTGGAGGGATTTGTCTCAGGGATCGAGAAGCTCGCGATTGACCGGGATAAGAAGAACCAACATTGAGAAGAGTTTGCAAATTTATCATCAAAGAAGTTAGGGTTTGCGGTTGAGCCGCCACCACCGGCTGTATAATCCATCAAGTTGCCGTGTTTTTGCTGATGTCTCCTGCTCTCCACGTCTACTGCGGAAGGATTGATTCAATCTACATGTGAGTTTTTACCGAAGGAAACTAGAAGTCGTTGGTTACGACGAGTCAAAAAAACAAGCGGTTGTTTGACCAATCCAAGTTCGATCTAATCCACAGCTAAGACAAGTTCGATCCAAACCGACGCACCTCGAGCTACTCCGCAGCTGTGGTCTTGACCCACCCCGCTGTCGTTGTCTTGAATTGCCACCATCCGCCGCCACCTCGCCCGCCCCTGCGAGCCCCCGCCGGGTCGCTTCCCGTCGTGGCCGGCAACGAGCAGCCCCGCTTCTTCGCCTGGGCATCAAGGCTGCCACAGCCGTGACTCGCCCCGTTACGTACGTAGCCAGATGAGCTGCCGCACCTTCGCCTTGATTCAGGCATGTGAGCGGCCCGCCTGCCGCTGCTGTGGCCTCGCCTCTGGACAACCTCGCTGTAAAGTCGTCGTGGCTGGGCCTCACTGACCTTGCGAGCCGGCCTGCTGCCTCTGTCGGACGCTGCTCCTGCTCGCTCCAGGTTGTCGCTATCCCACCGATGAGCCGCTCCTTCTTACTGGGCAAATCTAAGGTGCTCCATGAGTCAAAATTTGTGATCAAAGTCAATTGCTGTTGTTCACATCATAGCAAGCCGGCCGTGCTTGACATGAAAGACAAACTATTGAAACAACTATTATTGTGCTGAGCTGAAGTATGGGGAACTCACTTCTGAACAATAGGATACGGGATTTCCCACGGAGAGCAAGAAATCACGGCTGGTGCTGAAGCCTAGTGAGTGGTCGTTTGACAAAAAGGGATGTCGAGGCGGAGCTGGTGGTGATCTGTGTCAAATCACGGGTTCCGGCAAAACCCTCAAGGTTCGAACACTGGGGTGCGCGTGAAGATTTCCTCCCTACCGATCCACGCCCTAGCTCGCTAAGATCTCGCGGACGAACTCGACGAACTCACAGCACAAAGGACACAAGATTTATACTGGTTCGGGCCACCGTTGTGGTGTAATACCCTACTCGAGTGTGGTGGTGCTGGATTGCCTCTTGGGCTGATGGTGAACAGTACAAGGGGAAGAACAGCCTCGTGAGGTTGAGGTGTTCTTGTGCTTGGCGAACTTGTGTGGGTGAGATGCCTCTCAATGAGTTGTTTTCTATGGTGGTGGCTAGCTCTACTTATATAGGCCCTGGTCCTCTCCCCAAATATTGAGCGGGAAGGGAGCCAACAACGGCCAATTTGAAAGGGGACAGCTAGTACAGCTTATCCTGACAAAAGTGGTCTTCGCCTGCAAAAGGCTCTGGTGGTGACACCGTCCTGGGCTCCATGGTGACCTCCATCCTGCTGTCCTGCTAGTCTTGGTCTCGTTGCACTGATATGGAAACCTTTCTTGATGCCTCGGTACTCCGCGCATGCGCTTGCCTCCTTAGCACCAAAGAGGAAACGAGGACGCTGCGCGCGCTGGCGCCCGCCTGGCGCCCGCCTAATCTTGATCATCATGGCTGACGTAACGAGAGCCTCACGAGGTTTGCCCTGCCTTGATTTCTCCGCTCCTCGCGAGGCAGCCTGGTGAGGCCGCTCCTGAAGAGGTCTTGCGTCGTCCGCCCCGCGAGGCTTGGCCCCTCGCGAGGGTCTTGAATATCTCGTTGATGAAGATGGGCCGTACAGGCCTGCTAGCATAGCCACGCCGTGGGCTGCAGGCAGGCAAGTCTGGGGACCCCCGTTCCCAGAAGGCCGACAGTAGCCCCCGGGCCCAAGGCGTGATCGGGCTTGGCTTCAAGGCAAAGCCAAAGGTCAAGCGCGGAGCGCCGCGGGCCCCAAAAGCCTGCGGCCTTGGTCGACGCGTGGGGGTTGATTGGACGTGGGCGTCTCCGCTTCCCCACGCTGCCTCGGCAACTGCTTGACTTGACAAGTCCCTGCGACATGCAAGGAAAACCGTCATTACCTGTGATCGTGGGAGGCGCCGGTTGGCCTTCTTCCGTTATTAATGGGGAGGGGGGCAGAGCCCACGTCGCCCATCTCTTCGCGGTTCGCCTGCTTCCTCCTCCTTGCTCCTCTGCTAGCAGAAATGGCGTCGTCAAAGAGGTTCTCCGCCGCGGAGAAGGGCAAGGCCCCTCGGGAGGGGCCCGGCTCCCCGGCGCCCAAGCATGGACGTGGCCGTCCCCGCAAGCACGCCGCAACCCCCACCGTGGCCCCCGGCCCCCGGGGTGGCGCCGCTGCGCGTGGCAGGCGTCGCTCCGGTCGCGGCAGCCCCGTCGACGAAAGGAGATGCGCCGTGGTTGCACAACCTCCCCGGCCGCGGTTCCACGCGTCAGAGGTGCTGCCAGAGTTCGTTGTCTGGTTGGAGGATCCGGCCGGCAGCTGGCTCCAGCTTCCCTGCTTCTTTGTCGACGAGCTGCCGGCCTCCGGTCCACGTGGGCTCTGGCTGCAGGCAGACGGTTGCTGCAGCCGGGCTTCTTGGGTCGCGGTCGAGGTCTCCGTCGCGAGCAACATAGCTCTGGCCCGCGGTTGGCAGATGTTCGCCCGCGCGCGCGGCCTGGCCAGGCGGTGCACCCTCCACTTCAAGTTTGACGGTGACGCGACCCTCTACGTGAGGGTGTTCGGGGAAGACGGTCGCCGCGCCGGATGCTGCCCCGAGGTGAACGACGGCGAGGAGGTGCTCGGCCTTGGCGATGGTCGGGACGAGGAGGAGGGCGAACCCGTCGGCCGCGCCTCGTCCGGCTACGGTGGCTCCTCTCTCGGCGACAGTTCCAGCAGTGGCGGCTACGACCAGCCGCCGCGCCCGCTTCGAAGGTGGTAGCGGGTCGTCTTGTCGCCGCGCATCCGTGAAGCGCGAGGAGGGGTCCGACTAAGCCAGGAACGTCGCCAAGGGCCTGCCCTCGTGGATTGCTGCAGGGGCGAGCGCCGCTTTTGTTTTGTTCCTCTTTTCCTTCCTGCATCAAAATGAAACCAGTATGGGCCCGGAGGGGCGTGTATCGAACCATGACTTCTTAATCACTATGCTACGCTTGTTGTTTCCGTGTTGTGTTGTTATTTTGTGCAGAGATAACTTAGCTTGGTGCGTTTGGGGCGGCCTCCTCTTTACGAGGCGTTGGTTTCCTCGTGTCCGTCTTGACCTAGTGGTGTGTGATTGTTCAGGAACTGCAAAAACTTCGTTAGGAAGCTTTCTAGGAGATTTGTCGTTCACCCAAGCCTTGACCCAGCGCTTCATATCGCGGTACCCGAGGGGCACGGATTAGGAGAGATGCGCCAGCTTGCGGGCTCGAACGAGGGTGGCTCGCGAGAAGGCAGAGAGAAGGAAAAACGCTCGGGAGGGCACCTGCCTAGCCCCCTCGCGAGGTACGCGAGAGAGAGAACACGAGTGAACTAGAGTCGGAAAAGGCGGCAAAAGGCAAAGGAACCAAATCAGCAAAGAACACCAGAAGCAAACTTCGTTTAAGAGAAGGCGAGCCAACTACGGAAAGCAAATGAAAATCCGCGTCCGGCACCTAATCTAGTCTTCAAGTCTTCTCACCAGCACGGAGCTAAGTGCTGCCACTAGGCGTGGGAGGGAGCCCCCGAGGCCCGAGGGCGGCACTCCTGAGACTCCGGGGCGTGTACAACCCCCCTCATTATTACGTGAGAGTGTCACGGGCGGCGATTCTTCACAGGCTCCGGGCCTTCTTCACAGGCACTGGGCCTTTCTTCACAAGCACTGGGCCTTTCTTCATAGGCACTGGGCCTTGCTTCATGGGTAGAACTTCCGGAGGTGCTGGATGTTCCAGGCGTTCTGGATGGGTACCCCGTCCTGCGTCTCCAGGCGCGCGGCGCCAAGCCTGGAGACATGGACGACCCTGAACGGGCCCTCCCACATAGGTGAAAGCTTGTGCAGCCCTTCCCTGGGGAGGACCCGCCTCAGGACGAGGTCGCCCGCCTCGAGCATCCTGGAGCGAATGTTGCGGTAGTGATATCGCTGCAGCGCCTGCTGGTACCTTGCCGCCCTCAGTGCAGCTTCGCGACGACGTTCCTCCCCCAGCACGAGGTCCATCCCCCGCGTGGCGTCCTGCTGCGTTTCATCAAACGCCAGGACCCGTGCAGAGCGATGCCTGACCTCATGAGGAAGGACCGCTTCGGCTCCGTAGACAAGGAAGAATGGGGTCTCGCCCGTTGGCTTGGTGGCGGTGGTGCGGATGGACCACAGCACGGACTGGAGCTCGTCGTGCCAGCCCCTGCCACAGGCCTCGAGCTTCTTCTTGAAGGTCCTGGTCTTGAGGCCCCTCGGGACCTCTGCGTTGGCGCGTTCGGCCTGACCATTGCTCCTGGGGTGTGCCACCGAAGCGTAGCAAATCTGCATTCCAAGGTTAGCAAAGTAGGTTTTGAAGAGGTTACTAGTGAATTGCGAGCCGTTATCTGTGATGATGCGGTTGGGAACCCCGAAGCAGCTCACGAGGCCCTTGATGAACTTGACAGTAGAGCCAGCTGGGATGGTGTGGACGGCTTCCACATCCGCCCACTTAGCGAACTTGTCGATGGCGACGTAGAGGTAGCGGTAGCCCCCAGGCGCTCGAGGGAACGGGCCCAAGATGTCCAGCACCCAGACCGCGAACGGCCACGTGAGTGGGATGGTTTGGAGGCCTTGAGCCGACTGATGGATCTGCTTGGCGTGGAACTGGCAGGCTTCGCAGGACTTCACCAGCTCAGCTGCGTCGTTGAGCGTGGTGGGCCAGTAGAACCCACTGCGGAATACCTTGCCGATGAGGGTCCGTGATGATGAGTGGTGCCCGCAGTCCCCGCCGTGTATGTCAATTAGCAACTCCTTCCCCTAGTCCCTAGAAATGCAGCGCAGAGAAACATCATTTGGCCGCTTCCTGTACAACTCACCGTCGTGGATGCAGTACGCCGTGGCTTGCCGGGCCACACGCTCTGCGTCCTCCTCCTTCTCCGGCAGCGCCCCTTGCATCAGATATTCCTTGAATTCCTCGGTCCAGCATCCCTCCTGGGGCTCGAGCGCCAAGAGCAGGCGAGCTCCTGAGGTTGGGCCATAGGCTGGGGCTCCTGTGGTAGGCGGCTGTGGGAGCTCGTCCCAAGGCTGAGTTGTGCTTGAAAGTGGTGGCGTTGCTAACGGCTTGAAGAGCCGCTCCTCGAAGATGCCGGGCTCTTGGGGCTGCCGCTTGGACGCCCTCCTGGCGATGTCATCGGCTTCCTTGTTGGTGCCATGGGGCACATGCTGCAACTCCAGGCCCAGGAACTGCTTTTCCATCTTACGCACTTCCGCGAGGTATGCCTCCATGTGCTCGTCCTTTGGCTCATACACTTTGTTGGAGAAATTAACGAGGAGTTGTGAGTCGCCCCTAACGGTGAGGCGCTTCACCCCCAGAGCTGCAGCGGCCATCAAGCTGGCTATGAGGCCTTCATATTCTGCGATGTTGTTGGAGACCTTCTTGCCCTGCTGAAAGCAGAGCTGCACATCGTAGTAGAGCTTGTCCTGAGTGGGCGAGATGACTACCTCTCCAGCCCCCGTGCCCTGATGCGCGAAGGCGCCATCGAAATACATGACCCAACTGTCTTGCGCCTCGCTTCCTGGTGAGGTTGACCGGTCTTTGCCTACTTCAAGTGTCGGGGCGTCCGTCCATTCTGCCACAAAATCAGCGAGGGTGGCTCCCTTGATGACCCTGGTAGTGCTGAACTCCAACTGGAATGCTTGCAGCTCGATGTTCCACTCAGCGACCCTTCCAGCAGAGTTGGGGCTCCTGAGCACCCTCTCCAATGGGTAGGCTGAGACGACCTTCATGGGGTGGCCCTGGAAGTAGTGTCACAGCTTGCGCGAGGACACCAAGAGCGCGAGCAGGAGCTTCTGAGGCATGGGATATCGTGCCCTCGCGTCCCGCAACACTGTGCTGACAAAATACACCGGGTGTTCGACGAGGGCTGGCGCGCTATTGAGGCTCGTGTCTTGCGGAAGTTGGGACATCTCCTGAGGTGGTGGGACTCCTAACGCCTGATCGCTTGCGGGAATCTCGGTAACGTCGTCCTGCCGAGCTTGGTCTTCTGTTGACGCTGCTAAGGCTCTTGCGGCGCCTTCCTGATCTTGCATCGCTTCAGCTGTAGCTCGGCGCAATGCGCCCTTGGCTTTGTGCTCCTCCCGAACCGCCACCAGCGCTGCGCTGGCGGAGTACGGGGTAGCGGCAAGGTAGAGTACTAGGGGCTAGAGGGGTCGTGGCGCCACCATCACCGGAGGGCTGGTCAGGTATCTCTTGAGGTCTTGAAAATCTCGGTCGGCCTCCTGGGTCCACTCGAATGGACCCTTCTTCTTCATCAGCTTGAAGAAGGGTAGGGCGCACTCTCCTAGCTTGGAGATGAAGCGTCCCAATGTAGTTACCCGACCAGCCAGCTTCTGCATTTCCTTAAGGGTCTGCGGTGGGCTCATGTCCTCAATGGCCTTGATCTTCTCTGGGTTCACCTCGATCCTTCTGTGGGACAAAAGGAAGCCCAGCAGCTTGCCGGAAGGGACACCGAACACGCACTTCTCCGGGTTAAGCCGCAAGTTCACCTGGCGCAGGCTCGCGAAGGTCTCCTCTAGGTCTTGAATCAAGGTCCTTGCCTCCCGAGACTTCACCACAATGTCGTCGACGTAGGCCTCCGTGTTTCTCCCGAGCTGCCGCCCCAAGGCGATGTGCATTAGCCGTTGAAAGGTTGCGCCCGCGTTGCGCAGTCCGAAGGGCATGCAGGTGTAGCAGTACACCCCACACGGGGTCAGGAAGGCTGTCTTCTCTACATCTTCTACCGCCATCTTGATCTGGTGATACCCTGAGAACGCATCCAGGAAGCACAGCAGGTCACACTCGGCGGTGGAGTCGACGATCTGATCGATGTGTGGGAGCGGGAACGGATCTTGGGGGCAGGCCTTGTTGAGGTGGTGAAGTCAATGCACATTCGCTCCTTCCCGCCTTTCTTCGGCACTACGACGGGGTTCGCCAGCCATTCAGGGTACCGAACCTCGTGAATGGCACCCCCCGCCTCCAACTTGTGGGTCTCTTGGACGATGAAGGCCTACTTCTTCGTGGACTGCCGTCTCGCCCGTTGCATCACAGGGCGCACATTGGGGCATACCCTTAAATGATGCTGAATCACCTCTCTCGGGACTCCCACCAGCTGATTGGGCTCCCATGCGAATATATCCTTGTCTACGCAAGAACTTCACCAATGCTTCCTCTTGGCTTGGGTCGAGGCCAACACCTATGGTAAAGGTGGCTCCTGAGGACCCGTCCTCGTTGACTGGCACCTGCTTGGTTTCCACCTTGTCTTGTGTGAACAACTGCTTCTTCTTGGTTGGTGCGGCTCCCTTGGGCTCGGAGGTGCCCGCGTCAGCAGGCTGCGCCGCCGCAGCGGTCTTGACGGCGAGCTTGAGTGCCGCCAGGGCCTCCTTGGCGTCCTTCTTGACAATGAGGACGCCTTTGCTTCCAGGCATCTTCATGAGGTTGTAGGCCGGATGAGTCGCCGCCATGAACTGGGCCAGAGCTGGGTACCCGAGAATGGCGTTGTATGGGAGGCCGATGTGGGCGATGTCAAAGTCGACCAGCTCAGTGCGGTAGTTGTTGCGCATGCCGAAGGTGACGGGGAGGCGGATCTGCCCCAGGGAGCGGGCGGTGCCGCCACCAACTCCTGAGAAAGGCTTGCTGAGGCTGAGCCGCTCGAGCGGCACGTGAAGAAGGCTGAAGGCCTCCACGGAAAGCAAGTTGAGGCCGGCGCCGCCGTCGATGAGGGTCTTGGTGACGGCCACGTTGCAGATGGTGGGCGTGCAGAGCATCGGAAGCATGCCCGAGCCGGCGGTGGTGACGGGGTGGTCATTTGAGCTGAAGGTGAGGTCGGCCTCAGGCGCAGCCCAACCCGGCGGAGCCCCCGAGCGCTTGGAAGTAGCACCAATCTGGCGGAGGAAAGGCTTGATGTGGCGATCCGATGGCGGCACTTGAGAGCCGCCAAGCAGGGCCACGACCACGTGGTGCGCTGGTGCCGCGTGGCGCGCAGTGAAGAGGTCGCGGAGTTCCTCCCAGGATGCCACCGTGGATCCAGGGAGGTTCAGCAGCCAGGTGCGTGGCTCACGGGCGAGGGCCATGGGAGCCAGTTGGCCATGACCTTGTCGTCGCCCCCGGCCTCGAGGACGGCCTCCTCGTATGCCAGCAGGAAAGCCGACGGGTCTGCCACGCCGTCGTAGCGCTGCGGCATCTCCAGCTTGAACTTGGGCGGCCATCGCACCCGCCGCAGGGCGGGGGCCATGGCTCGGAGCCCCCTGGCCCCGTCGTCAGCGCCGGCCGTTGGAGTCGGTAGCGGGGCGCCTGCCATGAGGGCAAAGTGCGGTGGCGGCAGAGCGTAGATTGGCGGAGAGGAGCTACGGCGCACCCCTACCTGGCGCCCAACGTCGGATCACGGGTTTCGGCAAAACCCTCAAGGTTCGAACACTGGGGTGCGCGCGAAGATTTCCTCCCTACCGACCCACGCCCTAGCTCGCTAAGATCTCGCGAACGAACTCGACGAACTCAGAGCACAAAGGACACAAGATTTATACAGGTTCGGGCCACCGTTGTGGTGTAATACCCTACTCCAGTGTGGTGGTGGTGAATTGCCTCTTGGGCTGATGGTGAACAGTACAAGGGGAAGAACAGCCTCGTGAGATTGAGGTGTTCTTGTGCTTGGCGAACTTGTGTGGGTGAGATGCCTCTCAATGAGTTGTTTTCTACGGTGGTGGCTAGCTCTACTTATATAGGCCATGGTCCTCTCCCCAAATATTGAGCGGGAAGGGAGCCAACAACGGCCAATTTGAAAGGGGATAGCTAATACAGCTTATCCTGACAAAAGTGGTCTTCGCCTGCAAAAGGCTCTGGTGGTGACGCCGTCTTGGGCTCCACGGTGACCTCCATCCTGCTGTCCTGCTGGTCTTGGTCTCGTTGCACTGATATGGAAACCTTTGCTTGATGCCTCGGTACTCCGCGCATGCGCTTGCCTCCTTAGCACCAAAGAGGAATCAAGGACATTGCGCGCGCTGGCGCCCGCCTGGCGCCTGCCTGATCTTGATCATCATGGCTCACATCACGAGTGCCTCGCGAGGTTTTCCCTGCCTTGATGTCTCTGCTCCTCGCGAGGCAGGCTAGTGAGGCCGCTCCTGGGGAGGTCTTGCGTCGTCCGCCCCGTGAGGCTTGGCCCCTCGCGAGGGTCTCGAATGTCTCGTTGATGAAGATGGGCCGTACAGGCCTGCTAGCATAGCCACGCCGTGGGCCGCAGGTAGGCAAGTCTGGGGACCCCCGTTCCTAGAACGCCGGCAACCTGGCCGAGTTCGTCGTTAACCTGGACTTCGGCAGGCTAGGCGCCGTCACGATGGAGAGTTCAACTGATATGGCGAGTTCTTTATCAAGGGATTTCTGTCCGGCCAAGTCTTCATCGCCTCCGCGTCGCGATGAGCCGCCCTCGTCTCTACTCCACTCTGGTTACCTCTGTCAGAAGCGCGTCGCCCGTGGCCTCCTGCTGAAGTTGCCGCAGGGCGAGTCACCTCTGTCGCACTGAACTGGCCAGGGCTCCACCAGCGCCTCCGTGAGCTGATCAAGATCGACTGTGGCAGACGGGCATTGCCCACTGCTGCGGCACCGACTACTCACCGTGATGAGAGCCGATGGCCGCGTTCCCAACTCTGCTCTGTCTGTGGCCTGCGTTAAGCCGCCGGCTGCTGCCGTTACTTCTGCGGACTCGTCAAAGCCGCATATAGCCGTGCTGCACCATTGCTGCCATAACCCGCCGCGTCGCCGGCTCTGCCCGCGCTGGGGCCTGCCTTATCTCCACACGCAGTTGTGCGTGAATGGCTACTACCGCATCTCGCGTCGCCCTGCATTGCGTCGGGCCCTGTTGCCTCGAGATGCCCCGTCATGCATGAGTCGCCTCGGCCTCTGAGCATCTCAATGACCCGCTCGGAAGGGTCCTCCGCCTCCAAGCACCTCCTCTGCCGCGGTTTGGTGCGTCCGCTATGAGTTGTTGTTGCCGCACTACGTTCTGGATTTGCTATGTCAAGCCGCCGCAGGAGAGCAGCCGTCCGCCTCGGACCGCTGCACGGCTGCACATCATGCCGCCCCGACGGCCTCGTCCCGCTGGAGCGGCCGGTGAGCCGCCTTTCTGACCCGCTGCACCGCGAGTCGCCCCGGCGGTTAAAGTGGCCTCTGCGCTAAGCCGCCGTTGTGCCTCGCCCAGGGCTGCCCCCGTTCGGTCTCGCGCTATCCGCCTCGGCCGGAGAGTCGCGCCGAGTCGAGCAGCTGTCGAGGTCCGCCCCACACTTCTGGGTCGAGGCCCACACCGTTCTGGCGGGTGCCGGCTCGCTTCTGCCACTCCCGCTAGCTTCCACCTTCGAGTCAACGCCATCGGTCTCTGAGGCCTCTGTTGTGGCTCCTTTCACCCCCAACGCATATGTGACTCCATGCCGGGTCACTGGCCCGTGTAAAAAGAAGTGGGGGCTGGTATCAAAAAAATCCAATGGTTTAACATCGCCCGGAGGGTCCCTTCTGAGCCGCCCGGTGTCGCACTTTAAGCCGCCACCTCTGTCATCATTGCTGCAACCTACGGCTGATAATTCTTGACAAAACATATCAGGTGAAATCCATCCTGTCAAGTTTCTATCAATACATTCTTATTTTCTTCAAGAACAATTACTCTCGTTTGTGTGATTTCTTATGCAGAATTCATCATTACAAACGTGACCATCAAGCTATGGCCCTTGCTTACTCCGGATGGATTAATGGACAGGGTCATTTATAACCCGTCGAGATTCAGTATATTCCAGCAAACCGCTGTTCAACTATATGCCGATTTATATGACGGTCACGTATGGAGAGTCTCAAGCCAACTCCTCGAGTCGTCTTAAGACACGGGGGCTACAATGATATGACTCAGCAAATCTTGCTAGTTCCAGCAAATTCAATAACCCAGGATGTTGGAGGGAAAGATAACCTGGTCCCGGAGGCTACTGCCATATTGATAAAAATTTAAAGGCCGTCAGAAAATTTCTGGCTTAAAGAGAAGATCTGGTTTAACATTCGGTTCAAGAGAAATTTGTTTTCCACAAAGCGTTGAAGCTCTCAATAGCCGGTTTAAAATCTAGCTCAAGGGAAATCAGTCTCACTGAAGCTCTCAAATATCTGGTTTAAAATCTGGCTCAAGGGAAATCTGTCTCTCACAAAGCTTTGAAGCTCTCAATATCCGGTTTACAATTCCGGTTCAAAAGGAATTAATCTCTCGCAAGTTCGAGTTCTCAGAAAAAATAAAGGTTGCCAAAGAACATTTGCTGCCATGATGCGCGGTTCAAACATGGGTATCCTGCCTTGTTGGCTCATCCAATGGTCATTTGGGGGCTTCCTGCTCATATTTGAAGCATAGCTGTAAATATCCCTCTTGATCGGCTCAATGCCACACTTATGGTCACTTGGGGGCTTCCTGCTCATATTTGAAGCATAGCTGTGAATATCCCTCTTGATCGGCCCAATGCCACACTTATGGTCACTTGGGGGCTTCCTGCTCATATTTGAAGCATAGCTGTGAATATCCCTCTTGATCGGCTCAATGCCACACTTATGGTCACTTGGGGGCTTCCTGCTCATATTTGAAGCATAGCTGTGAATATCCCTCTTGATCGGCTCAATGCCACTCTTATGGTCACTTGGGGGCTTCCTGCTCATATTTGAAGCATAGTTGTGAATATTCCTCTTGATCGGCTCAATGCCACACTTATGTTCACTTGGGGGCTTCCTGTTCATATTTGAAGCATAGCTGTGAATATCCCTCTTGATCGGCTCAATGTCACAAACCACTTGGGGGCTTCCTGCTCATTGAGCACCGCTGTGAATATCCCTCTTGGTCCGGCTCATACGCCATGGTTACAAAGCACGTGGGGGCTTCCTGTTCAAACATAGGTGTATTCACCAAAGAGAACATAGCGTTACTACCCTCATGAGCATATCTGGAGTTTATTAACCAGGTCTGGCTTTGGACGCTAAGTTGCCAGTATATATTTGGATTACGCCATCAGAATCATGCGCCTATAAATCATTGGATTATATTATTGAAATCTTTAATAGCCTACATGGCTGGATTTTTATTATGGTTATCAATAACCAATATTATGATTGAGATTTTCAAAGTCGCTTTAGCGCAATGGCTATTATTTTATCAATGGATATGATTTATTCTACAATGGAACGAATAGTCCTGAGTCGCTGCAGGCTTACGACCCGGCACTTGGGGGCTACATTACTCAAATTGAGATTACATCAAATATGCAAGTCTCATGTCACTGCCAGCATGCACATGGCACTTGGGGGCTAATGGAAGGTTCTTTCTTACTGGCCTCATTGAAGACCTGACTCATCACATCGTAATGAGCCGGCCCTTGGGGGCTACTAATTGCTCCTATCGAAAATTCAAGGTACACAAGCCTTAATCCATTATATTGAAGGGTTCATTGCTCAGTTGGTAGAGCACAAAGTTCTTAACCTTATGTACGTGGGTTCAAGCCCTGCGATGGAGGCTACATCAGATGATGTTATTTTCAAATGAAGTATATATAAAGTCCCAGCTCAGTATTATCTTACTGAGCCAGCCCTTGGGGGCTACACTGGTTGAAGTTTTCATGAGTATAAGGCAATTACAAGTCTCAGGTTGCTGCACGCATGACAACACGACACTTGGGGGCTACATATGTGGAATATTCAGTTTTGACTAGTGACTGAGATGAACAATCTGGATTTCTTCAAGGTTGTAACATTTATAATGAAGCAAGTCTTAAGCGTTTACTATGCTCCCTTCTTAAACATTGGGGGCTACAAGTGATAGGCATATAAGGGAGGTACCTTTTCAAGCTTGATGTTAGCAACAATTATGACCCGGTGCCATCAATATATACAAATCGGCAATTTTGGCAATGATAAACCGGCAAGTTTTTTCATCTTCAAGCCAGCTGAAGGTCAGATGAGTATTTCAAACACCAATATTTTTTAAGCATTGGAAGCTGAGTCAAATGAATTATTCTTCACAATTTTTCTCTGTGAGAAACCAACGTCAGCAAATTGATTATGAAGCTGGCCTATTGACCCGGATTTTCTAGAAGAAGGAAACGACAAGGAATTAAGGATGATCAGGTGCCGGCTTACAAGAGTTCTTAACCCGGAGCATAATCTGTCAAAATTGTTCTTGTGTTTGTTTTACAGGATCAGCTTAACATGGATAAATCCAAATTAAACTGGGGGCTAATGTCGGGGATATACCCCGCGGTATGACCCGGCCGGAGATATGACCGGGCTGGGACTTGGTGTTTCATTGGTGACCAAGCAGATGTTAAGCCGGCAGATGTTAAGCTAGATGGTAAGCCGGCAGATGTTAAGCCAAATGGAAAGCCGGCGGATGTTAAGCCAGATGTTAAGTCAGATGGTAAGCCGGCAGATGTTCAGCCAGACGGTAAGCCAGATGGTAAGTCAGATTGTAACAGAGTCACCTGGGGTTAGTAAGCCCGAGGCATTAAGAAGCCCAAGACGTTAGGAAGCCCATGGAGAAAAGCCCGTGATGAGAAGTCAGAATAGCTTAAGTCCCGATCCGAGTTGGACTCTACATGTAACCCGCCCCTTCAACTTATATAAGGAGGGGCGGGGCACCTCAAGAGGGGAGAAGATAATCGTTAAGGTTAGACACAACTAGGAGAGCCGGTTTACGACGACTCCCTCATGAGCATAATGAGACCTAGCCACAAACAGCTTGTAGGGTTGTTACCGGATGATGTTTCCCGGGAAACCCTTGTCTTGTGTTGCGTCTTTCGATTCTGATCAACCCCTCTCAAGCTACCACATAGATGCGTTGGCCTCATGACTAAGTCCTCACACTAGGACATTTGCCGTGACAATTCCATGACAGTCCCTTATTTAGAGTTTCAGATATGGTCCGAAGATATTTTGTGCTACATCTCACACAGTTGGTAATAACAAACTGTGTGGGATCTACTTGATTTTCGTCTTGATTTGAATTACATAATGGGGTCACAGCGGCCATGGACGGTGTTTGAATTGCTAGACCTTTTATCTGCAGTGATCATAAAAGAATTGGAATTATTCAGGGTTTGTTTGGACATTTTTATGCATTAAGTGAGTTTTCAATGATTTTATGTGCCTAATTCAAATTTGAACTACATGCACATGCTCCAGGGCATATAAATTGGTTGAAAAATCAAATCTTTGTCCTTGGGTGCATGCTTAGGTCCCATGCAAGAAGTGGGAATGAATGTCAAACACCCTGCCACCGTCACTCGGCCGCAAACACTGAGATATCTGGTTGTTAAATTCTAGTAAATCCAAAACTCGTCTGAAATTCATGAAACTTGGCACGCTATCATGGAGCGGCATCAACATGTCGTGGTAAATTTTGTGTCCCATTTGGGGCAGGTTTGGGTATATGCTTCTCACAAACCAGAGCTTCTCACAACAAGCATGATGGTCTCGGTAGGGAACGCCCCAACTATGGGGGCGAAACGATATCCATTGCCTCTAATTACTTTCAATTTTTTTCTCGTGTCAACATAGAACAACAGGAGTGTTGTGTTATTTTTTGTGATTTTTCGGGGTTCGTTTGGACATTTTTATGCATTAAGTGAGTTTTCAATGCATTTATGGGCATAATTCAAATTTGAACTACATGCACATGAACCAGTGCATATAAATTGGTTGAAAAATCAAATATGTGTCCTTGGGTGCATGCTTACGTCCCATGCAAGAAATGGGAATGAATTTCAAACACCAAGGCACCGTTCATTGCCAGCAAAACATTGAGATGCCTGGTGTTTAAATTCTGGTAAATCCAAAACGTCTGAAATTCATGAAACTTGGCATGCTATCATGGAGCGGCATCAACATGCCGTGGTAAAATTTTTGTCCCATTTGGGGCAAGTTTGGGTATATGCTTCTCACAAACCAGAGCTTCTCACAACAAGCATGATGGTTTTCGGTAGAGAACGTCCCACCTTTGGGCACGAAATGATATCCATTGCCTCTTATTGCTTTCAAAAAAAATCTCATGTCAACATAGAACAATAGGAGTGTTGTGAGAATTTTTATGATTTTTCAGGGTTCGTTTGGACATTTTTATATATTAAGTGAGTTTTCAATGCATTTATGTGCATAATTCAAATTTGAACTACATGCACATGCTCCAGTGCATATAAATTGGTTGAATAATCAAATCTGTGTCCTTGGGTGCATGCTTAGGTCCCATGCAAGAAATGGGAATGAAATTCAACCACCAGGGCACCGTTGATTGCCGGCAAAACATTCAGATGCCTGGCTTTTAAATTCTAGTAAATCAAAAACTCGTCTGAAATTCATGAAACTTGGCATGCTATCATGGAGCGGCATCAACGTGCCGTGGTAAAAATTTTGTCCCATTTGGGGCAGGTTTGGGTATATGCTTCTCACAAACCGGAGCTTTTGACAACAAGCATGATGGTATTCGGTAGGGAACGCCCCACCTTTGGGGACGAAACGATATCCATTGCCTCTGATTGCTTTCAAAAAAAATTCTCGTGTTAACATAGAACAACAAGAGTGTTGTGAGAATTTTTGTGATTTTTCGGGGATCGTTTGGACATTTTCATGCATTAAGTGAGTTTTCAATGCATTTATGTGCATAATTCAAATTTGAACTACATGCATGCTCCAATGCACATAAATTGGTTGAAAATCAAATCTGTGTCCTTGGGTGCATGCTTAGGTCCCATGCAAGAAATGGGAATGAATTTCAAACACCAGGGCACCGTTGATTGCCGGCAAAACATTGAGATGCCTGGCTTTTAAATTCTAGTAAATCAAAAACTTGTGTGAAATTCATGAAACTTGGCATGCCATCATGGAGCGGCATCAACATGCGGTGGTAAAAATTTTGTCCCATTTGGGGCAGGTTTGCGTATATGCTTCTCACAAACCGGAGCTTCTCACAACAAGCATGATGGTTTTCGGTAGGGAACGCCCCACCTTTGGGGACGAAACGATATCGATTGCCTCTTATTGCTTTCAAAAAAAATTCTCGTGTCAACATAGAATAACAAGAGTGTTGTGAGAATTTTTGTGATTTTTCGGGGTTCGTTTGGACATTTTTATGCATTAAGTGAGTTTTCAATGCATTTATGTGCATAATTCAAATTTGAACTACATGCACATGCTCCAATGCACATAAATTGGTTGAAAAATCAAATGTGTGTCCTTGGGTGCATGCTTAGGTCCCATGCAAGAAATGGGAATGAATTTCAAACACCAGGGCACCGTTGATTGCCGGCAAAACATTGAGATGACTGGCTTTTAAATTCTAGTAAATCCAAAACTCATCTGAAATTCATGAAACTTGGCGTGCTATCATGGAGCGGCATCAACATGCCGTGGTAAAAATTTTGTCCCATTTGGGGCAGGTTTGGGTATATGCTTCTCACCAATCGGAGCTTCTCACAACAAGCATGATGGTGTTCGGTAGGGAACGCCCCACCTTTGGGGACGAAACAATATCCATTGCCTCTGATTGCTTTAAAAAAATTCTCGTGTCAACATAGAACAACACGAGTGTTGTGTGAACTTTTGTGATTTTTCGGGGTTCGTTTGGACATTTTTATGCATTAAGTGATTTTTCAATGCATTTATGTGCATAATTCAAATTTGAACTGCATGCACATGCTCTAGTGCATCTAAATTGGTTGAAAAAACAAATTTGTGTCCTTGGTGCATGCTTAGGTCCCATGCAAGAAATGGGAATGAATTTCAAACACCAGGGCATCATTGATTGCCGGCAAAACATTGAGATGCCTAGTTTTTAAATTCTAGTAAATCCAAAACTCGTCTGAAATTCATGAAACTTGGCATGCTATCATGGAGCGACATCAACATGTCGTGGTAAAAAATTTGTCCCATTTGAGGCAGGTTTGGGTATATGCTTCTCACAAACCGGAGCTTCTCACTACAAGCATGATTGTTTTCGGTAGGGAATGCCCCACCTTTGGGGACGAAACGATATCGATTGCCTCTTATTGCTTTCAAATTTTTTTCTCGTGTCAACATAGAACAACAAGAGTGTTGCGAGAATTTTTGTGATTTTTCGGGGTTCGTTTGGACATTTTTATGCATTAGGTGAGTTTTCAATGCATTTATGTGCATAATTCAAATTTGAACTACATGCACATGCTCCAATGCACATAAATTGGTTGAAAAATCAAATATGTGTCCTTGGATGCATGCTTAGGTCCCATGCAACAAATGGGAATGAATTTAAAACACCAGGGCACCGTTGATTACCAGCAAAACATTGAGATGCCTGGTTTTTAAATTCTAGTAAATCCAAAATTCGTCTGAAATTCATGAAACTTGGCATGCTATCATGGAGCGGCATCAACATGCCGTGGTAAAATTTTTGTCCCATTTGGGGCAGGTTTGGGTATATGCTTCTCACAAACCAGAGATTCTCACAACAAGCATGATCGTTTTCGGTAGGGAACGTCCGACCTTTGGGGACGAAACGATATCCATTGCCTTTTATTGCTTTCAAAAAAAATTCTCGTGTCAACATAGAACAATAGGAGTGTTGTGAGAATTTGTGTGATTTTTCGGGGTTCGTTTGGACATTTTTATGTATTAAGTCAGTTTTCAATGCATTTATGTGCATAATTCAAATTTGAACTACATGCACATGCTCCAGTGCATATAAATTGGTTGAATAATCAAATCTGTGTCCTTGGGTGCATGCTTAGGTCCCATGCAAGAAATGAGAATGAATTTCAAACACCAGGGCACCGTTGATTGCCGGCAAAACATTGAGATGCCTGGCTTTTAAATTGTAGTAAACCAAAAACTCGTCTGAAATTCATGAAACTTGGCATGCTATCATGGAGCGGCATCAGCATGTCGTGGTAAAAAATTGTCCCATTTCGGGCAGGTTTGGGTATATGCTTCTCACAAACCGGAGCTTCTCACAACAAGCATGATGGTTTTCGGTAGGGAACGCCCCACCTTTGGGACGAAACGATATCCATTGCCTCTGATTGCTTTCAATTTTTTTTCTCGTGTCAACATAGAACAACAAGAGTGTTGTGAAAATTTTTGTGATTTTTCGGGGTTCGTTTGGACATTTTTATGTATTAAGTGAATTTTCAATGCATTTATGTGCATAATTTAAATTTGAACTACATGCACATGCTCCAATGCACATAAATTGGTTGAAAAATCAAATATGTGTCCTAGGGTGCATGCTTAGGTCCCATGCAAGAAATGGGAATGAATTTCAAACACCAGGGCACCGTTGATTGCCAGCAAAACATTGAGATGCCTGGTTTTTAAATTCTAGTAAATTCAAAACTCGTCTGAAATTCATGAAACTTGGCATGCTATCATGGAGCGGCATCAACATGCCGTGGTAAAAAGTTTTCCCATTTGGGGCAGGTTTGGGTATATGCTTCTCACAAATCGGAGATTCTCACAACAAGCCTGATGGTTTTCGGTAGGGAACGCCCCACCTTTGGGGACGAAACAATATCCATTGCCTCTGATTGCTTTCAAAAAAATTCTCGTGTCAACCTAGAACAACAGGAGTGTTGTGTGAATTTTTTGATTTTTCGGGGTTCGTTTGGACATTTTTATGCATTAAGTGAGTTTTTAATGCATTTATGTGCATAATTCAAATTTGAACTACATGCACATGCTCCAGTGCATATAAATTGGTTGAAAAATCAAATTTGTGTCCTTGGTGCATGCTTTGGTCCCATGCAAGAAATGGGAATGAATTTCAAACACCAGGGCATCATTGATTGCCAGCAAAACATTGAGATGCCTAGTTTTTAAATTCTAGTAAATCCAAAAACTCGTCTGAAATTCATGAAACTTGGCATGCTATCATGGAGCGGCATCAACATGTCGTGGTAAAAAATTTGTCCCATTTGGGGCAGGTTTGGGTATATGCTTCTCACAAACCGGAGCTTCTCACTACAAGCATGATGGTTTTCGGTAGGGAACGCCCCACCTATGGGGACGAAACGATATCCATTGCCTCTTATTGCTTTCAATTTTTTTCTCGTGTCAACATAGAACAACAGGAGTGTTGTGTGATTTTTTTTTTCGGGGTTCGTTTGGACATTTTTATGCATTAAGTGAGTTTTCAATGCATTTATGTGCATAATTCAAATTTGAACTACATGCACATGCTCCACTGCATATAAATTGGTAGAAAAATCAAATATGTGTCCTAGGGTGCATGCTTAGGTCCCATGCAAGAAATGGGAATGAATTTCAACCACCAGGGCACCGTTGATTGCCGGCAAAACATTCAGATGCCTGGCTTTTAAATTCTAGTAAATCAAAAACTCGTCTGAAATTCATGAAACTTGGCATGCTATCATGGAGCGGCATCAACATGCCGTGGTAAAAATTTTGTCCCATTTGGGGCAGGTTTGGGTATATGCTTCTCACAAACCGGAGCTTTTGACAACAAGCATGATGGTATTCGGTAGGGAACGCCCCACCTTTGGGAACGAAACGATATCCATTGCCTCTGATTGCTTTCAAAAGAAATTCTCGTGTTAACATAGAACAACAAGAGTGTTGTGAGAATTTTTGTGATTTTTCGGGGTTCGTTTGGACATTTTCATGCATTAAGTGAGTTTTCAATGCATTTATGTGCATAATTCAAATTTGAACTACATGCATGCTCCAATGCACATAAATTGGTTGAAAATCAAATCTGTGTCCTTGGGTGCATGCTTAGGTCCCATGCAAGAAATGGGAATGAATTTCAAACACCAGGGCACCGTTGATTGCCGGCAAAACATTGAGATGCCTGGCTTTTAAATTCTAGTAAATTAAAAACTTGTGTGAAATTCATGAAACTTGGCATGCCATCATGGAGCGGCATCAACATGCGGTGGTAAAAATTTTGTCCCATTTGGGGCAGGTTTGCGTATATGCTTCTCACAAACCGGAGCTTCTCACAACAAGCATGATGGTTTTCGGTAGGGAACGCCCCACCTTTGGGGACGAAACGATATCGATTGCCTCTTATTGCTTTCAAAAAAAATTCTCGTGTCAACATAGAATAACAAGAGTGTTGTGAGAATTTTTGCGATTTTTCGGGGTTCGTTTGGACATTTTTATGCATTAAGTGAGTTTTCAATGCATTTATGTGCATAATTCAAATTTGAACTACATGCACATGCTCCAATGCACATAAATTGGTTGAAAAATCAAATATGTGTCCTTGGGTGCATGCTTAGGTCCCATGCAAGAAATGGGAATGAATTTCAAACACCAGGGCACCGTTGATTGCCGGCAAAACATTGAGATGACTGGCTTTTAAATTCTAGTAAATCCAAAACTCATCTGAAATTCATGAAACTTGGCGTGCTATCATGGAGCGGCATCAACATGCCGTGGTAAAAAATTTGTCCCATTTGGGGCAGGTTTGGGTATATGCTTCTCACCAATCGGAGCTTCTCACAACAAGCATGATGGTTTTCGGTAGGGAACGGCCCACCTTTGGGGACGAAATGATATCCATTGCCTCTGATTGCTTTAAAAAAATTCTCGTGTCAACATAGAACAACACGAGTGTTGTGTGAACTTTTGTGATTTTTCGGGGTTCGTTTGGACATTTTTATGCATTAAGTGATTTTTCAATGCATTTATGTGCATAATTCAAATTTGAACTGCATGCACATGCTCTAGTGCATCTAAATTGGTTGAAAAAACAAATTTGTGTCCTTGGTGCATGCTTAGGTCCCATGCAAGAAATGGGAATGAATTTCAAACACCAGGGCATCATTGATTGCCGGCAAAACATTGAGATGCCTAGTTTTTAAATTCTAGTAAATCCAAAACTCGTCTGAAATTCATGAAACTTGGCATGCTATCATGGAGCGACATCAACATGTCGTGGTAAAAAATTTGTCCCATTTGAGGCAGGTTTGGGTATATGCTTCTCACAAACCGGAGCTTCTCACTACAAGCATGATGGTTTTCGGTAGGGAATGCCCCACCTTTGGGGACGAAACGATATCGATTGCCTCTTATTGCTTTCAAATTTTCTTCTCGTGTCAACATAGAACAACAAGAGTGTTGCGAGAATTTTTGTGATTTTTCGGGGTTCGTTTGGACATTTTTATGCATTAGGTGAGTTTTCAATGCATTTATGTGCATAATTCAAATTTGAACTACATGCACATGCTCCAATGCACATAAATTGGTTGAAAAATCAAATATGTGTCCTTGGATGCATGCTTAGGTCCCATGCAACAAATGGGAATGAATTTAAAACACCAGGGCACCGTTGATTACCAACAAAACATTGAGATGCCTGGTTTTTAAATTCTAGTAAATCCAAAATTCGTCTGAAATTCATGAAACTTGGCATGCTATCATGGAGCGGCATCAACATGCCGTGGTAAAATTTTTGTCCCATTTGGGGCAGGTTTGGGTATATGCTTCTCACAAACCAGAGATTCTCACAACAAGCATGATCGTTTTCGGTAGGGAACGTCCGACCTTTGGGGACGAAACGATATCCATTGCCTTTTATTGCTTTCAAAAAAAATTCTCGTGTCAACATAGAACAATAGGAGTGTTGTGAGAATTTGTGTGATTTTTCGGGGTTCGTTTGGACATTTTTATGTATTAAGTCAGTTTTCAATGCATTTATGTGCATAATTCAAATTTGAACTACATGCACATGCTCCAGTGCATATAAATTGGTTGAATAATCAAATCTGTGTCCTTGGGTCCATGCTTAGGTCCCATGCAAGAAATGAGAATGAATTTCAAACACCAGGGCACCGTTGATTGCCGGCAAAACATTGAGATGCCTGGCTTTTAAATTGTAGTAAACCAAAAACTCGTCTGAAATTCATGAAACTTGGCATGCTATCATGGAGCGGCATCAGCATGTCGTGGTAAAAAATTGTCCCATTTCGGGCAGGTTTGGGTATATGCTTCTCACAAACCGGAGCTTCTCACAACAAGCATGATGGTTTTCGGTAGGGAACGCCCCACCTTTGGGACGAAACGATATCCATTGCCTCTTATTGCTTTCAATTTTTTTTCTCGTGTCAACATAGAACAACAAGAGTGTTGTGAAAATTTTTGTGATTTTTCGGGGTTCGTTTGGACATTTTTATGTATTAAGTGAGTTTTCAATGCATTTATGTGCATAATTTAAATTTGAACTACATGCACATGCTCCAATGCACATAAATTGGTTGAAAAATCAAATATGTGTCCTAGGGTGCATGCTTAGGTCCCATGCAAGAAATGGGAATGAATTTCAAACACCAGGGCACCGTTGATTGCCAGCAAAACATTGAGATGCCTGGTTTTTAAATTCTAGTAAATTCAAAACTCGTCTGAAATTCATGAAACTTGGCATGCTATCATGGAGCGGCATCAACATGCCGTGGTAAAAAGTTTTCCCATTTGGGGCAGGTTTGGGTATATGCTTCTCACAAATCGGAGATTCTCACAACAAGCCTGATGGTTTTCGGTAGGGAACGCCCCACCTTTGGGGACGAAACAATATCCATTGCCTCTGATTGCTTTCAAAAAAATTCTCGTGTCAACCTAGAACAACAGGAGTGTTGTGTGAATTTTTTGATTTTTCGGGGTTCGTTTGGACATTTTTATGCATTAAGTGAGTTTTTAATGCATTTATGTGCATAATTCAAATTTGAACTACATGCACATGCTCCAGTGCATATAAATTGGTTGAAAAATCAAATTTGTGTCCTTGGTGCATGCTTTGGTCCCATGCAAGAAATGGGAATGAATTTCAAACACCAGGGCATCATTGATTGCCAGCAAAACATTGAGATGCCTAGTTTTTAAATTCTAGTAAATCCAAAAACTCGTCTGAAATTCATGAAACTTGGCATGCTATCATAGAGCGGCATCCACATGTCGTGGTAAAAAATTTGTCCCATTTGGGGCAGGTTTGGGTATATGCTTCTCACAAACCGGAGCTTCTCACTACAAGCATGATGGTTTTCGGTAGGGAACGCCCCACCTATGGGGACGAAACGATATCCATTGCCTCTTATTGCTTTCAATTTTTTTTCTCGTGTCAACATAGAACAACAGGAGTGTTGTGTGATTTTTTTTTATTTTTCGGGGTTCGTTTGGACATTTTTATGCATTAAGTGAGTTTTCAATGCATTTATGTGCATAATTCAAATTTGAACTACATGCACATGCTCCACTGCATATAAATTGGTTGAAAAATCAAATCTGTGTCCTTGGGTGCATGCTTAGGTCCCATGCAAGAAATGGGAATGAATTTCAAACACCAGGGAACCATTGATTGCCGGCAAAACATTGAGATGCCTGGTTTTTTAATTCTAGTAAATCCAAAACTCGTGTGAAATTCATGAAACTTGGCATGTTATCATGGAAGGGCACCCGACATGTTGTGGTATTTTTCGTGTCCATTTTGAGAGAAGGCGCACTCGAATAATGACAGCCAACAAAGGCATTTTGAAAAAAATGGCTGGCACTTTAATATGTCAAACGTTTGTATAATTCAAACCGTGTGCGTTCGGTTAACCATTCACGTGACGCCAGTTGTCTTGTTTTTAATGGCTATAGGAGGTGCCGTGTGGATAGCTGCATGATTGAACAGGAGGCGTGCAAGCGCAGTCCGGTGCGTAGGCTCACCGGGAAGCGTACAAGCTGTTCAACGTAGGATCTGAGCATCTCTTCAACGCAAACGGTTCAGATTACGGTATGCAAATTAAAGCCAGACTTCGGCACTAAGCCAAGAGACACTGCGATTTGTCAAAATATGCAGCTAAAAATCAATAGCACTATCTATTTTTTGCAACTAAAATTCAGTAATTAAGCATAGATTTGATTCATCCTAGAGATTAAGCAGTCGTTCTCACCGGGAAGCGAGACAGCCTTGGACCGCCGCCCGCCTCGCTCCCACTGGTCAATATTAATGGCGCCGCCGAGCAGCCGCACCCCCCATCGTCGCCATACACACAATTCCTCTCTCTCCGCCCGCATCCTCGACGCCACTCTGAGTCCTCAAAGCCGTCAATGTACGAGGATGCCGCCGAAGCGCCCCATCGGAGGGACTGGCAACGCCGGGGCTGCTGAAGCACCGGAGCACGGCGTGAATATGGAGACAGAGGTTTCCGTCCCTGCTGACGAGGTGGAGAACGAGGCTGCCAACAAGCGGAGGCGGGTTGAGAAAGAACCGCAAGCGACTCCAGCGGGCCTAGACTTCATCAACAACCTCCCCGATGATATGTTGATAGTCATCATATCCCTCCTCCCAATCAAATATCGGGCGAGGACAGCCGCCCTTTCCCGGCGGTGGCGCACCCTATGGCTCCGCACCCCTATTGACCTCCTCGACGCCCACAAGCTCTGCCATGGCTATCGGCAAAGCTTGGATGCGTTCTCCCAGATCCTCGGCAGTCACGATGGCACAATCAAAGGCCTTATCACGGGCAAGTTCCGTTCCAATGGCAAGGAACGCGCCAAGCTTGACGAGTGGTTCTGATCCCGCGCCGTAGATCAGCTCGAGAAGCTAAGTTATAATGATGGGCCTATGCGCTTGCTGCCAACGTCCGCGCTCTGCTTCACGCCCACGCTGCGCCTCACCAAGTTCATGAACTGCCATCCCCCCTTAATGACGCGCCCGCTCTTTTTCTACCATGACTAAAGCACCTCGAGCTCGTTGTCATCCGCATCCCAAAGGATGACATGGAGCGCCTGCTCCGCCGCTGTACTGCACTCGAGTTCCTTCGCCTTCAGGTGATGAATTGGTCGAGTACCTTGCACATCACCTCCAGGACTCTCCAGACTATTTATGTGTGTTGCTGGTGCTGCAACGAGAGATCACAAAGGTCGACCACAGTATGGTCATCCAGGACACACCTTCACTTGAGAGATTACTTGTAGTTGATCAACAAGCTCCAACAAGAATCAATGTCATTTCTGCGTCAAAATTGAAAGTGGTGGGCTATTCGTCTGTCAAATACTACAACTTTCAGGTACAACAGTCGCCTTATATACCTCTCCTTCTTGATATCAACGTTATTTCTAGTTTCGAAGATGTATGTTCGTCTGTCATCCAGCGAATCTTCACCCAGACTCTGGACACAATGAAGGTCTTGGCACTAGAATCTGTCATCCCCAACCTGGACCAAGTTTTCAGTTGCCTGAGATGCTTTTCGTGCCTAAAGAAGCTGTATATCGAGGTGATGTTCCTTTCCTGTTAAATGTTAACCATAAGGGAGTTCAATTTTTTGCACCTTTTCCCAAGTTTACAATGACAATGTACTACGATTTCTGAAGGAATTTTGGAGGATTTTAGGACATACACCCCCACCCCATATTGGTTGCTTCATTCATATGGTTACAATCGTCCATAAGCATTTCTCCTTTGGATTCATCTGTACTAGTTTTCTTAGGGAATTTTTCATCCAATCCAACCTCTTGTGAAGAAGGCTACATGTTTCTAGATTCTAATCAAATGCCCATGTTAATCATGCCAGATCGAAGATGGCACGTTGGTGCATTTTATGAATCCTGCAAACCAAATGGGCGTGTAGCAGTGTTCAAAACTGCATGCAGGCACTAACACGTTCTCTTCTTTTGCAGAGCATATTAGGTCCGGTGGATGATGTTTATAACGAAAATCACATCGAATGCCTGGATCTGCATCTCTCAAATATTACTTTGAACTCCTACCGAGGGACCCCACCGGAGATTACACTCGCCAGATTCTTTCTTGCCAGAGCAAAGGTGCTGAGAGTACTGAGGTTGAACACGCATTTAATTAGGAAAGATCAATGGTATGATTATCAGAGCCGGCAGGTACTGCGGAATGGAAGTGCCTCCAAAAATGCCAAACTTTGTATCGGAAGAGCATATGGCAAAGCAATTGGAAGTTATTGTGTCAAACCCATACATGAATTGTAAGCGGCTGATCCCTTTTCAGAAATGACGCAGCTTGCAATGTTTGAATTTGGGCATTGTAATCTTTGAATTTGAACCTTGCAATATTTATGGTATTTGTTATATTGAACCGTTTATGTTCTCTTGTCTCAACGCAAACAGTTCATCCGAGTGAACCGCATGTCGTACATCGCACACACCTTGATCTGGCTGACCATTTCAATTGTGTTGCCTAATCACAAACAGTTCATCTGAGTGAACTGTATGATGTACATCGCACACACCTTGATCTGGCTGACCGTTTCTTTTGTGTTGCCTAATCACAAATAGTTCATCCGAGTGAACGATATGCTATACATCGCACACACCTCCATCTAGCTGCCCGTTTCTTGTGTTCCTCCTCATCAAAAACGGTTAATTGAACTGAACCGTATGCCATGAATCGCACACGCAACTAAAATCTGAACCGTGTTTGATGCATCCGTCATCGCAAACATTTTGCACCTTTTTGACGGTTTTTACACCACCGTTTGCGATTATTGCATCGCACACAGTTTCGTCGAAGGGTCTCTGATCCTAGTGTCGCGTTAGCAGCATCCTGCAGTAGTGAAGATCTATAGAGATAGATCAAGACGCTTAATTGGACTTTCAATACCTTGATAAAGTTTTGAAGAAGTTCAAAATGGATCAAGCAAAGAAAGGGTTCTTGCCTGTGTTAGAAGGTGTGAAGTTGAGTTAGACTCAATGCCTGACCACTACAGAAGATCGAGAGAAAATGAAAGTCATTCCCTATGCTTCAGCCATAGGTTCTATCATGTATGCAATGCTGTGTACCAGACCAGATGTGTGCCTTGCTATTAGTCTAGCAGGGAGGTACCAAAGTAATCCAGGAGTAGATCACTGGACAGCGGTCAAGAACATCCTAAAATACCTGAAAAGGACTAAGGATATGTTTCTCGTTTATGGAGGTGATAAAGAGCTCGTCGTAAATGGTTACGTCGATGCAAGTTTTGACACTGATCCGGATGACTCTAAGTCACAAACTGGATACGTATTTATATTGAATGGTGGAGCTGTTAGTTGGTGTGGTTCTAAACAGAGCGTCGTGGCGGGATCTACGTATGAAGCGGAGTACATAGCTGCTTCGGAAGCGGCAAATGAAGGAGTCTGGATGAAGGAGTTCATATCTGATCTAGGTGTCCTACCTAGTGCATCGGGTCCAATGAAAATCTTTTGTGACAATACTGGTGCAATTGCCTTAGCAAAGGAATCCAGATTTCACAAGAGAACCAAGCACATCAAGAGACGCTTCAATTCCATTCGCGATCAAGTCAAGGAGGGAGGCATAGAGATTTGCAAGATACATACGGATCTAAATATTGTAGACCCGTTGACTAAGCCTCTCTCACGAGCAAAACATGATCAGCACCAAGACTCCATGGGTGTTATGTATTAACCGGAAACTTAGTACATGTGTGAATACATACACAAACAGAGTGTCCCTAGTATGCCTCTACTAGACTAGCTCGTTAATCAAAGAAGGTTAAGTTTCCTAGCCATAGACATGTGTTTTATTTGATGAACGGGATCACATCATTAGAGAATGATGTGATGGACAAGACCCATCCGTTAGCTTAGCACTATGATCGTTTAGTTCATTGCTATTGCTTTCTTCATGACTTATACATGTTCCTATGACTATGAGATTATGCAACTCCCGAATACCGGAGGAACACTTAGTGTGCTATCAAACGTCACAACGTAACTGGGTGATTATAAAGATGCTCTACAGGTGTCTCCGATGGTGTTTGTTGAGTTGGCATAGATCAAGATTAGGATTTGTCACTCCGATTGTCGGAGAGGTATCTCTAGGCCCTCTCGGTAATGCACATCACTATAAGCCTTGCAAGCAATGTGACTAATGAGTTAGTTGCAGGATGATGCATTACGGAACGAGTAAAGAGACTTGCTGGTAACGAGATTGAACTAGGTATGGTGATACTGACGATCAAATCTGGGGCAAGTAACATACCGATTACAAAGGGAACAACGTATGTTGTTATGCGGTTTGACCGATAAAGATCTTTGTAGAATATGTAGGAGCCAATATGAGCATCCAGGTTCCGCTATTGGTTATTGATCGGAGATGTGTCTCGGTCATGTCTACATAGTTCTCGAACCCGTAGGGTCCGCATGCTTAACGTTCGATGACGATTTGTATTATGAGTTATGTGATTTGATGTACCGAAGGTTGTTCGGAGTCCCGGATGAGATCACGGACATGATGACAAGTATTGAAATGGTCGAGACATAAAGATTCATATATTGGTAGGTTAGATTCGGACACCGGAATGGTTCGGGTCGTTTCGGATAAGTTTCGAAGTACCGGGGGTTACCGGACCCCCCCCCCCTCGGGAAGTTACTGGGCCTCATGGGCCTAGTGGTGGAAGAGACGAGGCGGGCCAAGGAGTGCCCCCCCCCCTAGCCCAAACCGAATTGGACTAGGACTAGGGGGCCGGCCCCCCTTTCCTTCTCTTCTCCTCTTCCTTCCCCCCTTCTCCTCGTGGAAGTAGGAAAGGGGGGATCCTACTTGGAGTAGGACTCCCCCCCTTGGGCGCGCCACCCCTGGCTGGCTCCTCCTCCCTCCCACCTTTATATACGGGGGAGGGGGGCACCCCATAGACACACAAGTTGATCTTTAGCCGTGTGCGGTGCCCCCTCCACAGTTTTACACCTCGGTCATATCGTTGTAGTGCTTAGGCGAAGCCCTGCGCCGGTAACTTCATCATCACTATCACCACGCCGTCGTGCTGACGAAACTATCCCTCAGCCTCAACTAGATCAAGAGTTCGAGGGAGGTGGATTCGTTCGTATGGCCACAAGCCGGACTCCTCTGTCGTCCGCGTCCCTCTACTTTGATCCGCCTTGGCGGTTTCCGCGTCCACGACCCGTGGCTGGTCTGGACTCCGCCTCCCGTCCGAGACGTTGTCGCGCCTCATCTCCCGTCCGAGTCGCCGTCGCGCCTCGCCTCCCCTGGGTCGCCATCACCAACCCGCAGCCACGCCTCTCCAACCCGCCACCGGTTCAGTCGCGCCTCGCCAGCCGGCCGCCTCGAGCTGCCCTCGCCATGCCCCCTCGCCTCTGCCTCGCGAGCCCCAGCCTCTGTCGCCGGCTGTTTTTCTCGTTGTGCCTCTGAGCACTTCCTCGACCCGCTGGAGCTACTCCCTTGAGCCGCCACTCCATCTACACTACGGCGGCGGGTCATGAATCACCGCGGCCTTGAGCCGCCGTCGCCTGCAAGTCTCTCATCTCCGGGCCACCGCGGATTCGCCGTGCCTCCCAGCATGCCGTCGCCACCGAGTCTTGCCTCACCACGAGTCCCCGCAGCCGCAGGCCACAGCCACTGCAACCTTGCCGAGCCATCGGCGGCCTCGCTCCTCTGTCACAAGTCGCCACCAACGCCGCTGGGTCAACAACGCGCCTCTCCGCTGGCCTCGGCCTCAAGCCGCCGTCGCAGGGTTGTCCTGGTCTCCGGGTCGCCACTCCGCTAGAGGATCTCCAAATCGATGTCGCCGTTGTCATCACCTCTGTGGCCGATTCTGCCCTCCGCCTCTGCCACGCATGGCCGTAGCTTCGTGCTGAGCCGCCTTTGAAGTCCGGCTGCTCTGTTTTCTCCAAACCGAGGCTGCTGCCGGCTTGCCTCGTGCTGGAGTTGCCGGAGAGCCGGCCTGCTGCCGTTTCCGTGTAACACGCCACTGTGAGCCGCCGCTGGAGAGCCGCCTCTGCCTCGTACTACATGCAGGCAACTCCTCTCTGTCGCTGCGATGAACCACGGCCCAGAGCCGCTTCGCTCTCGTTGCTCCATCTGTGAGTCGTCGTTCCGTTGGGCGTCGCTTCTTCCTTCAACTGCTCGCCTACGTGCTGCTTTAAGCCGCCGTTGTGGCCGTACCGAGCCGCCCCGTCCAAAAGCGGCCTCGCCTCGTCGTCATCTGCCTATGAGCCGCCGGCCCACATTGGACCACTGACCGTTGTGGAGCTACCGGCCCTGAGAAGCCCTTGGGACCTCGCCGGGTGCGCCTTCTCCGCCTCAGCCTCACTGGCCATGCGGCCCACCTCTAGGTTGCCTCTGCTGAGACCCGTCGTGTCGTCCCTGCCTCGTTGCCAGGGGCTCGCTTCCGCCGTAGAGCCAGCTCTGCCGTATCCACATCGGTGCGATGAGCCGGCCACACCTTTGTTGAGCCGCCACACCTCCACTCCCACGGCTTCGGCAACCCATCGCCGTGGTTCACCTCTGCCGCCGTGGTTCTGCATCAGCCGTTGCCGTAACCCGCTACGGGTGAGCCGTCGCCGTTGACCCACTGTGCCTCGCCTCCCCCAAAGTCCGAGCCGCCTCTACCGGCTTCAAGACGCCGCCGTCGACCCGCGGCCTATGTAGACAGTGAGTCGGCCCAGTTTTGCGCTCTCCACCCACCGGCGACCGTGCCATGAGCCGCCCACCCCTGCCTCCGTTTTGGCTGGCCTGAGCCGATGCAGCCGCGAACCGCCTTCTATCCTCTGTTGTAAGCCGCCACTTTGCTCCATTACAAGTCGCCGCCTTGCTACAGGGGTTCCACCCGTCGAGCAGCCGGCCGCTCCAAGCCGCCGTCGCACCAGCGTTGAGCCGCCCATGCCGCGCGTTGGGCCACTCCCACGACATGTTTGAGCCGGTTCTGCGCCGGATCGAGCCATCTCGTGGGCCATCATCTCTGCTTGGCCTTGCTGCGAGTCGCTTCGGAGCCGGCCCAGGCCACCTTGCCGGTTTGCTCCTTCTGCCTTGAGTCCGCCTTCCTGCTGCTTCTGCCGTGGTTGTCCACGAGTCGTCGCCTGAGCCGCCGCTCGTCGCTACCTCCACCTCGGCAATCTACTGCAGTAACGCGCCGGCGACTCCCCGTATGTTCCTCTGTAAAAAAAGGGGTCAACATGACCCGGAGGATCATTTCTGAGCCGCTCGATGCCGCGTTTTAAGCTGCCACCTCTGCTATCATTGCTGCAACCTACGGCTGATAATTCTTTATAAAACATATCAGGTGAAATCCATCCTGTCAATTTTCTATTGATACATCTTTATTTTCATCGAGAACAATTACTCTTGTTTGTGCTAATTCTTATGCATAATTCATAATTGCAAAGGAGATAATCAAACTATGGCCCTTGCCTACATCAGATGGATCAATTGACAGGGTCATTTATAACCCGTCGAGATTCAACATATTTCAGTAATCCGCTGTTCAACTATATGCCATTTCATATCACGGTCAAGTATGAAGAATCTCAAGCCAACTCCTCGAGTCGTCTTAAGACTCGGGGGCTATAATGACATGACTCGGCAGAATCCGCCGGTTTCAGTGAATTCAAGAACTCCGTGTCATTGGAGGGAAAAATGACCCGATCCCAGAGGCTGCTGTTATATTGAATATATTTAAAGGCCGTCAGAAAATTTTCGGCCCAAATGAAGATTCTGGTTTAAAATCCGGTTCAAGGGAAATCCGTCTCCCACAAATCTTTGAAGCTCTCAATATTCGGTTTAAAATTCTGGTTCAAAAAGAATTCATCTCACGCAAGTTCGAGTTCTCAGAAAAATTAAAGGTTGCCAAAGAGAACTTGTTGCCTTGATACGCGGTTCAAACATGGGTATCCTGCCTTATGGGCTCATCTTATTATGGTCTCTTGGGGGCTTCCTACTTAGTGAGCATAGCTATGCTTACCCTCTTGATCCGGCTTACACGCCTTGTTACAAATAACATGGGGGCTTCCTTCTCATTGAGCATAGCTGTGACTACCCTTTGATCCGGCTTATACACCCTATTACAAATTACATAGGGGCTTTCTGCTCACTGAGCATAGCTATGACTACCATTTGATCCGGCTTATAGGCTGGGCCGTAAAAATCACTTGGGGGATTCCTGTTCAAACATAGGTGTATTCACCAAAGAGAACATATCATTACTACCCTCTTGACTGGCTTGGAACACCAGGTGTATTCACCAAAGTTTCCAGGTTATCCTGTTCAAACATAGGTGTATTCACCAAAGAGGACATAACCTTTTAACTGGCTTGGAATGCCAGGTGTATTCACCAAAATTTCTGGGTTATCCTGCTTTGTAGAGTCTGTCACTCTGCCCAGGTAATCCTGGAATGACCCGCCAAACTCTTGACAGTCAATCTTATAGACCCTGAACTTGTCAACGTTAAAACGGCGGTTTGTCATGTGAGGCCCGATTTACAAGGTGTAAAAGGTTATCTCAGTGGCTTGGCGGCCCATGAAAGCATTTGAGATTTAGGCTTGGCGGCCTATGAAAGCCTTCTTTTTCCTGATTTGTTATTTTCTTTGAACATTTTTTGGATTCATCAACCACGTTACCAAACACTTCTGCTTTCGGTCTACGAGGGTACGTGGACACACTCTCCCCGCTCATTCCTATGCTTCTCCTAGATAGATCTTGCGTGATCGTAGGCAATTTTTTTGAAATACTACGTTCCCCAACAGGTACGACCCCCCTCGGCGGCAGGCCCAGCTCCCCCCGGCTAGTCCCAACAACCGCAATGGCCGCGGGGCTTCCGCGAAGAAGAAGAAGAAGAAGAAGAAGAAGAAGAAGAAGAAGCGCGCCGCTCAGCAACAGGTGACCGCGGCGTCTGGCCCAGCGTCCTCCGTGTCCAACCGGCTCCCCGGCCACCGGCACCGTTGGTGACGTGCTTCAACTGTGGCGTGGAGGGGCATTGCCAGGTGGACAGCAAGCAGCCCCCCGCATGCTTCAAGTGCAAGAGGTCCGACCACCCCGCCGCGCTTTGCCTGGACCATCAGGCTCCGGGGTGCTCGGCCTCTTTGGCTATGCCTTGGACGACCTTGGTTTCTTTCAGATGGACCTTCCTGTACCAGTTGCCTCCTCTGCCCTGACTGCTCTCATCTCGGTCCTCGACGGCAAGACGGCGTCCCCTACAATCATCTCTAAGGAGCTCCGCCACCTGTTCAGGCCGGACTAGGATTGGGAGGTCACCCCCATCTCGGACCGGGAGTTCACGGCGGTGTTCCCGGATGCCGCGAGCCTCCGCTTCAGCACCCACAGCGCCCAGCTGACCTTGGCTCTCAACCAGCTTAAGGTCCACATTTCTGTGCCATTGGTGGATCCGCTTGTTGTGGCCTCCTTGACCTTGGTCTGGATTCAGATTCGTGGGCTTCCTCCTATTGCCCGTGCGGAGAGCGTCATCCAGGGTATGTCCCGGCTCCTGGGCAAGATCGTGGCGGTGGATACCCTCTCTCTGGTCAAGGGGCCAGCTGTTCGTGCTCGGAACAAGACTCCAGACCCCTCCAAGCTTCAGACGACTCTGTGAATGTTCTTCAACGATGCGGGATATGACCTGCACATCTCGGTGGAGGATGATCTCTCTGCCTTCCCTGCCAATCCCGGTGATGGCGCTGACTCTGATGGGGAGGATGGTCCCAGGGAGCCGGGCGACCACTGCTCACGCAGCCGGTCCCCGGGCTCGGATCGCTCCGATGGCGACTCGGGGGACCATGAGGACCCCCCGCCCCAGACCGGCACAGCTCCTCCTCCGTTGTCCAAGCCGCGCGACGCGTTGATACGTCTCCAATGTATCTATAATTTTTTATTGTTCCATGTTGTTTTATTATCAAACTTGGATGTTTTATAATCATTTTATATCATTTTTTGGTACTAACCTATTGACATAGTGCCAAGTGCCAGTTGCTGTTTTTTCCATGTCTTTTACATCACAGGAAATCAATATCAGACGAATTCCAAATGCCACGAAACTCCACAATGATTTTTATGGGCCAGAAGGAAGAAGTTGGGCCCTGGTTGCACTTGGGGGGAGTCCCGAGGAGGGGACAACCCACCAGGGTGCGCCAGGAGGCCCAGGCGCGCCCTGGTGGGTTGTGCCCACCTCGGGTGACCCCCGGACCGCCTCTTTGTTCTATAAATACCCCAAAAATACCAGAACCCTAGAGGCGTCGACGAAATATTCATCAAGCCGCCGCAGAGTCCAGAACCACCAGATCCAATCTAGACACCATCTCAGATGGGCTTCACCACCTCCATTGGTGCCTCTCCGATGATGCGTGAGTAGTTGTTTGTAGACCTTCGAGTCCGTAGTTAGTAGCTAGATGGCTTCCTCTCTCTCTCTCGCTGAATTCTCAATACAATGGTCTCTTCGAGATCCATATGATGTAACTCTTTTGTGATGTGTTTGTTGAGATCTGATGAACTTCGAGTTTATGATCAGCTATATCTTTTTGTATCCATGAAAGTTATTTGAGTTTCTTTGATCTCTTATATGCATGATCTCTTATATGCATGATATCTTATAGCCTCGTATTTCTTCTCCGGTATTTGGATTTTGTTTGGCCAACTTGATCTATTTATCTTGCAATGGGAAGAGGTGCTTTGTAGTGGGTTCGATCTTGCGCTGCTTGATCCCAGTGGCAGAAAGGGAACCGACAAGTATGTATCGTTGCTACTAAGGATAAAACGATGGGGTCTATCTCTACATCGATAGATCTTGTCTACATCATGTCATTGTTCTTATTGCATTGCTCTGTTTCTCCATGAACTTAATACACTAGATGCATGCTGGATAGCGGTCGATGTGTGGAGTAATAGTAGTAGATGCAGGCATGAGTCGGTCTACTAATCTTGGACGTGATGCCTATATAATGATCATTGCCTGGATATCGTCATAATTATGTGAGGTTCTATCAATTGCCCAACTGTAATTTGTTTACCCACCGTTTGCTATCTTTCTCGAGAGAAGCCACAAGTGAAACCTACGGCCCCCGGGTCTTCTTCCTCATATATTTGCTTGTGATCTACTTTTCCTTTGCATTTTTATTTAGATCTATTAAACCAAAAATACAAAAATATTTTTCTGCACTTTATTTATTTGCGATCTATTATTCCAATCTACTATAATTTTCTGGCATCGCTACCCGAAAGGGATTGACAACCCCTTTAACACGTTGGGTTGCGAGGTGTTGTTATTTGTGTGCAGGTGTTGTTTACGTTGTGTTGCTTGGTTCTCCAACTGGTTCGATAACCTTGGTTTCTTCACTGAGGGAAATACCTACCTTCGCTGTGCTACATCATCCCTTCCTCTTTGGGGAAATACCGACGTAGTCCTAGCAGACAGGAGCTTTTCTAGCGCTATAGTCAGAGAGCGATCAAAAGGAATTTCTGGCGCCGTTGCCGGGGAGGATCTTCAACATATACGAGGTTCCTAATCACAAATCTCATCTCCTCGCAATTTACATTCTTTGCCATTTGCCTCTCGTTTTCCTCTCCCCCACTTGACAAAAATTTGTCGTTTTATTCGCCCTCTTTTTCGTTCGCCGTTTTCTCGTCAGATCTAATGTTTTCTTGTGTTGCCATGTGTCTTCTATTTGCTTGCATCTTCGCTTGCTAAAAATCTATTGATATGGATCCCCATCCACTTGCTACTCTTTTTAAAAGATCCAATCATGATGAACCAATTGCTAGTGAGTTGAGTGCACTAGATTATCTTTATGAAGTTTTGCTTGAGAACCGTGAATCTGAAAATTGTGATGAAGAAATTTATGAAGTGATTCATGATAGCTCCTTGAATGAAAATCACGATTACAATGATTTTACTATAAATTCTATTAATGTCAATTATGCTAATAATATGCGAAACCCCAAGCTTGGGGATGCTAATTTTGCTATGTCCACTACTTGTTGCAATGATCATGATTGGGGTTATTCTTCTTATGATCTTGGAAATTTATTTAAGCCGCATGGTGAATATGTTTGCAATAATATTGAAACTGGGTTTGGAAGAGCATCAACTTTAGGTAAAATTAATCCCACTATTTTGGAAGAGTGACAACTTTGCATGCATGTGGATCATAAAGAGAATATTGTTTATGATAGCTATATTGTTGAATTTGAGTATGATCATACAGGTAATTATTATGAGAGAGGGAAATATGGTGGTAGAAATTTTCATGTTACTAATTTTCCTCTCGTTATGTTGAGATTGTCTATATTTTATTCTTCTTCCTTGCATATGCTAGTCTTTGCTTGTTTTGATAACTTGTTTGCCTATAAAATTTCTATGCATAGGAAGTATGTTAGACTTAAAAGTGATTTTCACATGTTTCATGATGCTCTCTTTGTGTTTCAATCTTTATCTTTCGTGTGAGCATCAATAAAATTCCAAGCCTATCTTGATGGCTATAAAGAAAGAGCTTGTTGGGAGGCAACCTAATGAATAAAAATTATTTTTGCTTTCTGTTTTTGGGTGTTAGCACAGTTATGTTACTGTGATGATTGTGTTTTGTGTGTTTTAATTAGTGTTTGTGCCAATTAGAACCAATAGGATCTTCTTGGGTGATAGTTGTTTGATCTTGCTGAAAAAGACAGAAACTTTGTGCTCACGAAAACAATTGTCAAAATTCACCAGAACGTGATAAAATGCCAATTCTTTTTTAATAAGATTAATATACAAATTACCCAGGTTGTCCTAGTTTTTCAGAATGTTTGGAGTTCCAGAAGTATTCTAACAAATCAGATTACTACAGACTATTCTGTTTTGACAGATTCTTTTTTCTTTGTGTTGTGTGCTTATTTTGATGGCTCTATTGTTTTCTTTGATGAGTTTTTTCCATACAAAAGCTGGAATACAATAGATATAATACAAAAAAATATATGAATTGGATTGATACAGCACTTATAGTACTGATTTATTTTTCTTATACTAACGGATCTCACGAAGGTTTTGTTGAGTTTTGTGTGATTGAAGTTTTCAAGTTTTGGGTTATCTTACGATGGATGAAGGAAGGATAGAAGATACCACCTAGCAGCTGCCACATGATACGTCTCCAACGTATCTATAATTTTTTTATTGTTCCATGCTGTTATATTACCAATCTTGGATGTTTTACATTCACTTACTACCAACGTTATATCATTTTTTGGGACTAACCTATTGACATAGTGCCCAGTGCCAGTTGCTGAGTTTTGCTTTTTTTACTTCACAGAATATCCACATCAAACGAAGTCCAAATGCAGCTAAACTTTTTGGAGATTTTTTCTGCCCAGAAGACACCCAGGAGGCCCAAGAAGTGCACCAAAGGGGCCCTATGGGGCCCACTAGGCACCAGGGCGCGCTAGGGCCCCCAAGCGCGCCCTGGTGGGTAGTGGGGGCCCACGGGCACCCCTCCACCGCCTCTCAGCTCTATAAATACTATAATATTCCAGAAACCCTAGGGGAGTCGACGAAACACAATTCCAGCAGCCGCAAGTTCCAGAACCATGAGATCCAATCTAGGGGCCTTTTCCGGCACTTTGCCGGAGGGGTCAATGATCACGGAGGGGTTCTTCATCGTCACCCTTGCCCCTCTAATGATGTGTCGCTAGTTTACCACAGACCTACAGGTCCGTAGGCAGTAGCTAGATGACTTCTTCTCTCTTTTAGATCTTCAATACAATGTTCTCCTCCATGTTCTTGGAGATCTATTTGATGTAACGACTTTTTGCGTTGTGTTTGTTGGGATCCGATGAGTTGTGAGTTTATGATCAGTTTTATCTATGAATATTATTTGAGTCTTCTTTGAACTCTTTTATGCATGATCTTTATAGCCTCGTACTTCTTCTCCGAAACTTTGGTTTGGTTTGGCCAACTAGATTGATTTTTCTTGCAACGGAAAGAGGTGCTTTGCGATGGGTTTGATCTTGCGGTGCTCATTCTGAGTGATAGAAGGAGACATGACACGCTTGTATCGTTGCTATTAAGGATAAAAAGATGGTGTCTATTCCTACATGAATAGATCTTGTCTACATCATGTCATCGTTCTTGTTGCATTACTCCATTTTTCCAAGAACTTAATACACTAGATGCATGCTGGATAGCGGTCGATGCATGGAGTAATAGTAGGAGATGCAGGCAAGAGTCGGTCTACTAATCTTGGACGTGATGCCTACATGCATGATCATTGCATTGGATATCGTCATGATTATTCGCTTTTCTATCAATTGCCCAACAGTAATTTGTTTACTGTCAATCCCTTCACGGTTAATTGGAAGGATGAGATCTGATAGAGATAGGTATAAAAGGTAAATAAAAAAGGCAAAATAAAGTAAAGTTAAATAAATTGCAGCAAGGTATTTTTGTATTTTTGGTTTTATAGATCTGAAAACATATGATGGGAAATAGACCCGGGGGCCATATTTTTCACTAGAGGCTTCTCTCTTGAAAGAAACATATGATGGGTAAACAAATTACTGTTGAGCAATTGATAGAAAAGCGCAAACATATGACAATATCTAAGGCAATGATCATGAATATAGGCATCACGTCCGTGACAAGTAGACTGACTCCTGTCTGCATCTACTACTATTACTCCACATATCGACCACTATCCATCATGCATCTAGTGTATTAAGTTAACAAGAACGGAGTAACACCTTAAGCAAGATGACATGATGTGGAGGGATAGATCCAATAAATATGGTTAAAAACCCATCTTTTTATCCTTGATGGCAACAATACAATACGTGCCTCGCTACCCCTATTGTCACTGGGTGAGGACACCGCAAGATTGAACACATCACAAAGCACCTCTCCCATTTCAACAAAGATCAATCTAGTTGGCCAAACCAAATCAATAGATCGAAGAGAAATACAAAGCTATCTTAATCATGCATAAAAGAGTTCAGAGAGGACTCAAATAATATTCATAGATAATCTAATCATAAACCCATAATTCATCGGATCTCAACGAATGCACCGCAAAAGAAATTACATCGAATAGATCTCCAAGAAATCGAGGAGAACATTGTATTGAAGATTAAAGAGAGAGAACAAGTCATCTAGCTACTAACTATGGACCCGTAGGTCTGTGGTAAACTACTCACACATCATCGGCAGGGCAGCAAGGTTGGTGTAGAGGCCCTCCATGATCAAATCCCCCTCCGGCAGAGTACCGAAAAAGGCCCCAAGATGGGATCTCACGAGAACAAAAGCTTGCGGTGGCAGAAAAGTATTTTTTGCGTGCCCTTGGTATACGGAGAATATTTGGGTATTTATAGAGCTGGAATTAGGGTTAGGGGAGCTGCAAGGGGCCCACGAGCTTGCAGGGCGCCCCCCTGGAGCGTGCCCTGTGAGCTTGTGGCCCACTCGTGGCTCTCCTGGCCTCCTCCCGGAGCTTCGTGGTTGTCTTCTGGTCCAAGAAAAATCCTTAAAAAGTTCCATTCCATTTGGACTCCGTTTAGTATTGATTTTCTGTAAAATACAAAAACAAGGGGAAAAACAGCAACTAGCACTGGGCACTAGGTTAATACGTTAGTCCGAAAAATGACGTAAAATAGCATATTAATGCATATAAAACATCAAAGTTAGATAATATAATAGCATGGAACAATTAAAAAATTATAGATACGTCGGAGACGTATCAAGCATCCCCAAGCTTTATTCCTGCTTGTCCTCAAGTAGGTAAATGGTAAAAACAGAATTTTTGATGGGGAATGCTACCTAACATGTTTATCAATGTATTTTTTCTTGTTGTGGCATGAATATTCAAACCGATAAGATTCAAAACAAAGGTTTAATATTGACATAAAAACAATAATACTTCAAGCATACTAATAAAGCAATCATGTCTTCTCTAATATCATGACTAAAGAAAGTTATCCCTACAAAATCATATAATCTTGTCATGCTCTATCTTCATCACACAAAGTATTTATCATGCACAACCACGATGACAAGCCAAGCAATTGTTTCGTACTTTTAATGTTCTCAAGCTTTTTCAACTTTCACGCAATACATGAGCATGAGCCATGGATATAGCACTATATGGGAAAAAAATATGGTGGAGGTTGTGATGAGAAGACAAAAAAGAAGAAAGTCTCACATCAACTAGGCAAATTAATGGGCTATGGAGATGCCCATCAATGGATATCGATGCAAGTGAGTAGGGATTGCCATGCAATGGATGCACTATAGCTATAAGTGTAGGAAAGCTCAAAAGAAAACTAAGTGGCACTACAAAAATAAATACACTTCCGTGATGATACGTGTTTGTCACAGTAGGTCACGTTTTCTGTCGTGCATGTACATCCATGACAATTTTATGACAGAATCAAGATAGTCATACATGTGTTGTCATAGAAATGTTTCATGACGTTACCAAAATTATCATCACGGCAGTGTCCACTTCCATGATGATAAATCGCGCGTCATAGAAGTGCTTTCGTCAAGGGTGACTGAGACGTGGCATCCACCGTAATGGGTCGTCGTTAACCTATCGAGTTCTGGTTTGGATTCGATAATCCGTTAACAGCCCCGACCAATGGGGATTTTCCAAGTGTAAAATTATCATTGGCTATAATAACCACGTGTCAGCACCCGAAAAGGACAGTTGTCAACCGCCCAATGGACAGGAGGCGCCTATGATACGTCGACACGTGGCAAGGCCCAACAACGGCCCATTTAGGTTAAAAAGGCTAGCTCGGTCAAAATTAGCGGGCTGGCCCATTAACGACTTGCCCTCTGTGATGCATTCTTGCGTGAATAAATCTACTATATGTTATGCTTAAGCTTCCCTTACTTATGTGATCTATGGTCATGTGAATTTATCTTGGTCAATCAATATTGCAAGCTTATAATTATCGAAAGTAACCATGTGCTTGCTGTGCTGCAGCCTCCCGAAGGTACTGATCGACGGGCCGTACGGTGCGCCAGCGCAGGATTACAAAGAGTACGACATCGTGCTCCTGGTGGGACTCGGAATTTGTGCAACGCCTATGATCTCGATCATCAAGGACATCATCACCAATGCAAAGCGGCTCGATGGGGACGTCGAGTCCGGCAACGGCAACAACGCCGGTGACGCAAGTCCGTTCCGGACCCGCCGGGCCTACTTCTACTGGGTCACCCGGGAGCAGGGCTCCTTGGAGTGGTTCCGTGGGGTCATGGACGAGGTGGACGAGGCGGACGAGGCGGACGAGGCGGACGAGAAGCACATCATCGAGCTCCACAACCCTGCACAAGCATCTACGAGAAGGGCGACGCCCGGTCGGCGCTCATCACTATGCTCCAGTCCCTCCACTATGCCAAGAACGGCGTCGACGTCGTCTCCGGCAGTCGCGTCATGACCCACTTCGGTCGGCCGGACTGGGACCAAGTGTAACGTACCAGATCTTAGGGAGAACTGGGAGGGTAAGGAAGGGAGAGCGCAGAGGAGGAAGAAGGGGGTCTGGATTAGGAGGAGGGGGTAGGTTTAGGAGATCAGCTCCATCAGGTCATATTACAATGCATAACCCTCACACACGCACCCACTAGCATATAAGAAGCGCCCAGGCCACGCTGGCAGATTCCAGCCAATCCCCGTCCAGCGCCTCGTCATTCTCCTTGGTTCACGCCTTGTTGTCTTCATCAGGCCCATCCTTGCAGGTGCACGGGTCCGTTGAGGCTCTGCCCCATCACCAGGTTGCCTGAGTTGGTCAGGCCTAACATTCTCCCCCTGCCCCCTTGGAACAGGGCTTGTCCCCAAGCCTGTGTAGCTGGAAACCGCCGGCCCAGCTCTATTTTGTCTTCCCAAGTGGCCAAGGAGGCTGGCAATTTCTCCCAGCGCACCAGCACCCGTAGTTTGTTCCCTGTTGCCGTCTGAACCATTTTCTCTGCTAGGGGCGCCATCGGCCAGTGTTCCAAGCGGAGAACTTCAATGTTTGGAGGCAGGTCTGTTTCCACGAGCACGTTGTCTCCAATTGCTTTCTTTAGCTGGGACACATGCACCACAGGGTGGATCTTGCTGTCGGCTAGCAGTTGTAACTTGTACGCGACTTTCCCCACGCGCGCCATGATCTTGTATGGACCATAGTACTGGAAGGCCAGCTTCTGGAAGGGTCGCTGCGCCACTGATGTTTGAATGAACGGCTGGAGCCGAAGAAAAACTGCATCCCTGACCTCAAATTCTCGATTCGTGCGCCTTTTGTCTACTTGTTTCTTCATCCGGTCTTGAGCTTGTTTCAGTTGTTGTTGAAGCGGTTCCAGCAATACTTCGTGTTCCTTGAGCCAAGTGGCTAAATCCGGAACAGTACTTGCATCAATTTGATTGACCCCAAATTCCCTTGGCATTGTACCGTAGATCACCTCGAACGGAGTTCTTCCCAATGCAGAGTGGAAGGAGGTGTTGTACCAGTACTCAGCCAGAAACAACCATTTGTACCAGTTCCTCGGACACGCGTGCACCGAGCACCGAAGGTATGTTTCAAGACACTGATTCACCCTCTCCATTTGCCCATCCGTTTGAGGGTGGTACGAGGAGCTCATGCGCAGCTGAGTCTGAGCCAACTTGAACAGCTCCTGCCATAGTGCACTTGTGAAGATTCTATCCCGATCTGATATGATTGCCATCGGAAGGCCATGGAGCTTGAAAATGTTCTGCATGAATGTGGTTGCTACTGACAGGGCTGTGTACGGGTGTTTCATAGCCAGGAAATGGCTATATTTCGAGAACTTGTACACCACCACCAAGATGACATCAAATCCTCCAGACTTTGGTAGCCCTTCTATGAAATCCAGTGATATTAGTGCCCACGGTCTTTTGGGTATGGGCAGCGGTTGGAGGAGCCCTGCTGGAGCGATTCGCTCAGTTTTAGCTTGCTGGCAAGTTTGACATTGTCGCACAAACTGTCGCACCATGTTCTTGAGCCCTTTCCATGCGAACAACCGACGCACTTTGTGATATGTTGCATGGAACCCGGAATGCCCACCGGCTGCGCTGGCATGTAGAGCTGAGATGAGAGATTTCTGAGTGTCAGGGTCCTCACCAATCCAAATGCGACCTTGGAATTTAATGACTCCGTCGTTGATCTCAAAACCCACGTCGCTGTTTTTGTCCAAGGCCAATCGAGTCATCAGTTGTTGTGTTGCTGCATCCTGTTGATAGCTCTCGCGTATTGCTGCCAACCATGCTGGCTGTGCTATGCCAATTACTGCTAATTCTTCTGCCTGCCAGTGAACTCGCCTGGACAGGGCATCTGCTGCTCGATTGCTCACTCCCGCCTTGTGCTGGATCTGGAAGCGGAGCCCTACCAACTTGGTGAACGCTCTCTGCTGAATGGGTGTATTGAGGCATTGATCCGTCAAATTGAGCAGGCTGCTTTGGTCCATGCGAATAAGGAATTCGGAGTACTGCAGGTATGGTCGCCAATGGTCCACGGCAAGAAGAAGCGCAAGACACTCCTTCTCGTACATAGACGGGCCCAAATTGCAGGGAGCCAGGCTCTTGCTCAGATATGCGACCGGGTGACCAGCCTGCATCAACACCGCGCCGATGCCCGTTGCGCTGGCATCAGTTTCAACTATGAATTGCTTCGAGAAGTTGGGCAATGCGAGCACTAGGGCTGAGGTTAGTGCTCTCTTGAGAGTTTGGAAAGAGGCTTCTGCCGTCGGCGTCCACACATACACTATGTTCTTTTTGAGCAAGTCATTCAGAGGTCTACTGATGGGTCCAAAATTCTTGACGAACTTCCTGTAGTATCCAGCCAACCCTAGAAATCCTCTGAGTTGTTTGACATTAGTGGGCTGCTCCCAATCTTGCACGGTCTGAATATGCTCTGGTAGGGTGGCCACCCCTTGTCCACTGATCTGGTGGCCTAGATAGGTGATTTGGTTCTAAGCAAATGAACACTTTTAGAGCATTTGGCCACAAGCTCGTTATCCTTGAGCAATTGCAGTACTTGCCGCATCAGTTCTAGGTGTCTTTCCAGCGTGGCCGAGTGCACCATGATATCATCCATGAAGACCAAAACTCCCTTGCGCAAGAGTGGTGACATCACTATGTTCATGCCTCCTTGGAAGGTGCTCGGACCCCCTGTCACCCCATATGGCAGTACGCGGAACTGGAAGTGCCCTTGATGAGTTTTGAAGGAAGTTTTCTCCTCATCCTGCTCGGCCAGTCTGATTTGATGGTATCCCGCCCGTAAATCAAGCTTCGAGAACTAGTAAGACCCCGCCAACTCATCGAGAAGTTCGTCAATGATGGGCAAAGGATAACTGTTCTTAACTGTGATGGCATTCAAGTGCCGGAAATCCACACAGAAACGCCGTCTGATCTTTCTTCTTGACCAACAGCACGGGGGAAGAAAAGGGGCTGGTGCTTGGTACTATTAGTCCTTGCCTCAACATCTCTGCCACTTGTTTTTCAATCTCATTCTTCTACTCCGGTGTATAGCGATACGGCCTAATATTGACCAGTTTAGTGCCTTCCAGAAGCTGTATTCTGTGATCCCATGCTCTATGATGTAGCAGTGTAGTGGGTTCCGCAATTACCATCTCAAATTCCTCCAATAATGCTTGCAATGCAGGGTGCTCTGAATCATTTGAATCACTGTCCGTAGTGGTCGAAATGCCATAAAGGAGCACCATGTGGGCAACCGCATGTTGGCCTTCCAGTTCTTGTAATTGGAGTGCTGAGATCTGCGGAACAGCGGCCATCCGCGCTTGCACCCCCACCAGTTCCACCCACTGTCCATCATGTTGGAATTGCAGCAATTTCTGTTCCCAATCCACCCACATTGGTCCACAACTTTGGAGCCAGTCCATGCCTACCACCATATCGTAGCAGCCGAGGTTCAACACCCGGAGATCAGTTGTGAAGGTTTGCCCTTGTGTTTGCCACGAGCATTTTGGAACCATACTGTTGCAAGTGAGCAACCCCCCATCTACTATTTTTACTGTCGAACTGGGCGTTTGCTATACTTGAGAGGGCATTGCAGCTGCCGCGGCATCGCTGATGAAGCTGTGTGAACTGCCCGAGTCAACGAGAATCAGCACTTCTTTGTCCTGGATTCTGCCCACCAATCAAACGGTATGAGGTGTAGTCTGGCCGGTTGTGGCTAGCTTTGAAATTGACATCAGTACCTCGTCATTTGAATCTTCTGCGGGTTGTGCTTGGAAGTGATCATCGGCTTGCAGTAGGTCAAGCAACTCCTCGACCACGTGAAGTTGCACCGTGGCGGCACATTGATGCCCTTGCCCCCAGCGCTCTCCGCACTTGAAACAGAGGCCGCGGGCGCGTCCATAGTTCCGAAGCGCGGCCACGCGATCATCTCCAGCCCGGGTGCGATCAGGGGGATTCGCCGCCTCGATTCCCCGTCGATCCTCTGCAGCGCGAGCTGGTGGTGCTCCCAGCGCTACAATTGGTCTTGCTGCCACTCGGGGCGGCGGCGCCCTGCCTCCTGTACTCGCGCCGAGGGAGCGCTTCCAACAGCTCTTCCTGCATAGAAGCCAAGGAAAACGCAGAGTCCAGGTCCTTTGGTTGATGTAAAACGACACTAGCATGAATTTCATGTCGCAATCCTTCTAAGAATTTACGACCAGATGTAACGTACCAGATCTCAGGGAGAATCGGGAGGGTAAGGAAGGGAGAGCACAGAGGAGGAAGAAGGGGATCTGGATTAGGAGGAGGGGGTTATGCGCGAGTAACTGATGCATAAGTTCCTCAAACTGCAGCATATACTGATGGACTGTGCTAGTCTGACGGAGCGTGCGAAACTGTCGCAAATGGAACTGATATTGCTCCCTGCCAAATTTCCCACTCAACGCCGCACATAGCTCTTCCCATGACATTGAAGCACTCTGTGCTTCGTGCAATTGCAGCCACCTTGCTGCATTGCCGGAAAAATGCAGAGTGGCCACTCTCACCCATACTTCAGGCGGAACCCCATGCACCGAGAAGTATTTCTCACAACGAATCTTCCAGAACTGTGGATTCTCCCCATCGAAGGACGGGAAATCCAGCTTTGGAAGCGACCAACTAAGGGGAGTGGCGTGCAAGGTGCGCTGATCGAATTCGACTAGATGCGATGGTGTAGGTTTGAGAACTGCAGATTGGAAATCAGTCAGGGACGTATCCTTGACCGGAGGTGGCACATGGGTGGTGACCACGCCATATGCCGGACCCCCGGTGTCGTTGATCTCGCCGCGGCCTCTTGGCCCGTGGTGCTCGGGGGCGTCGTGGTTCGAAGTCGCCTCCGGCCGCACCACCGCGTCGCCCTCCGGGATCGGATCCGGGGGCACTGCCAGCACGGGGTGAAGGGCGATGTGCCCCACCTGCGCGCGCAAGTCGTCCACCTGCTTCTGGATGTGGGTGACGGCAAGACGACAGAGCTCCAGGGAGGTCTGGATCGCATTCAGCCTCGCCTCATTGGCGATGCGCCTGTCGTTGACCGCCTTGGCCAGGGCTGCGATCTGCTCCTCCATCGCCATTGCTTGTCTCGCTTGCTTCGTCTGATAGCGGGGCTGGGGGTAGGCGGTCTCCAGGTCGAAGGATCGCTGGACCTCTAATACCAGATGTAACGTACAGATCTCAGGGAGAATTAGGAGGGTAAGGAAGGGAGAGCGCAGAGGAGGAAGAAGGGGATCTGGATTAGGAGGAGGGGGTAGGTTCAGGAGATCAGCTCCATCAAGTCATATTACAATGCATAACCCTCACACACGCACCCACTAGCATATAAGAAGCGCCCAGACCACGCTGGCGGATTCCAGCCAATCCCCGTCCAGCGCCTCGTCATTCTCCTTGGTTCACGCCTTGCTGTCTTCAGCGGGCCCGTCCTTGCAGGTGCACGGGTCCGTCTGAGGCTGGGCCCCATCACCAGGTTGCCCGAGTTGGTCAAGCCTAACACCAAGTCTACCAACGCATCGCCGACGAGAACAAGCAAAAACGCGTCGGTCAGTACCATACCATTACCGAAACTACCTTCCATTTTGCAATACAGCCATAGCAACTTTTAGCACCACACGCTTTGTTTGGATAGCATGACTAGCATGCTCAAGAAGACGAGAAGTTGCGCCTTTGAATCCTCAACCACTGCAGAAAATTTGTTTACTGCTCCTTCCGTTTCAAAATAGATGACTCAATTTTGTACTAATTTGTACTAAAGTTAGTACTCCCTCTGTAAACTAATATAAGAGCATTTAGATCACTAAAGTAATGATCTAAACGTTTTTTATTAATTTACGGAGGGAGTACAAAGTTGAGTCATTTATTTCGTCATTTATTTTGGAACGGGTGGAGTACTTGCCGGTGGTTACGACCACCTCTGAAATTTGAGCTGTCAAGTGTAGATAGAAGCATCAAGGTTCTCCACAAATTAGTTGAGCTCAGTTATATATATGCATATATATAGGACTCCTAGATTATTTTCCCTTACCTAATTGAGTCATATCAGTCAAGGCATGATAATCTTCTCGCCTCATTCCACTCAATAAGAACAGCAGAATCGATCGGTCAGCAACATTTTTAGTGCATGCATAGCATTACTTTTCTGAACTAACACTAACTCTGTGTTTCTCAGATATCACAGGAGTGTTCTATTGTGGCGAGCCGGTGCTCACGAACAAACTGCGCGGCCTCGCAAAGAAATTTTCAAGAAAATCAAGCACACAATTCGAGTTCCACAGCGTGAATTTCTAGTTTTGCAAGCCATCCAGCCAGAAGAGCTTTCTCCTTCTTTTTTCCCCGCCAAAAAAAGACAAGGTTCCTCCTTTTGCGGAACCCGTGTTAATAATGTTGTGGCTTGCCTTACTGTGCCTACCATCCTTTTTTCTTTGCGAGAAAATTTCCGATCTATTCATCTTCATTTAACATCATCTACAGTTTTCTTTTTTGCTAATTAACATCATCTGCAGTTCTGCACCATTGTGAACAAACTAAACTGACCACTGGACGAATAAATTATTAAAGGGCATCATTTTCCCGTTTAGTGCCTAGATTAATGATAAGGCACCATGAGTGAGCATTTGGATTAATAATAAGGCACCATGAGTGAGTATTTGGATTTCGTTTCTTTGAGAGACATGTATGGCTCTTGAAGCCCATGACCAAAGGCTCTCATGTTCTCTCTCAAAAGACAAGATACAATAATCACCTCAGACAGCAATTTGTCAATCTTCGTCATTGTTTTTTTCTTCTAAAATGGTGGCAAAAGATTTGCACCATCTACAGATTAAGAAGAGAGTTATGCAGTTAATTAACGAAAAATCGGGCAAAAATCGTCACAAACACATAAGATACCCCACAAACACCACTGTGGGAAAGGCCTCGCCGATGCAGCACGTTGGCGTCATCATCATCACTTCTCCTCAAGCAAGCATCATCCCGTCCCTTCTTCCCAGCAAACGACTCCGACTTCACCAAAAATGACCGCCGACCCAACACACACCGAAGTGGTCTTGCGAAGCCACATGAAGACCATGCCAAACTCTCAGCCACCCACAACGGAGACATCGCAGCTTAGATTTTGACGGGGATCTGCGAAGAAGTATGCAAGGTTTGGCGCCACGAAACATTTGTGACAGGTTTTGAAAATGGACAGCCCATATTAATTAAAGGGTGTCACGCACATAAAACATCTTTTTTTAATATATGAAATTTTGCAACCATATGCACACAAATTTCCTTCGGTGTCAATAAGAACGAACCAGACATGAGGCACCACCAAATTGGGACTAATCAACTCAGGTATAACAACCCCCAAAAAAGAAAAACTCAGCTGTAACAGAAGGTTTCCCAATCAAATGGCAATGAGATCCGCGTGCCCTGTAGAGCATGTAAACCGCGTACCACCTTTCTTTTATTTCCGAAAGCATCACGTAGCTTCCTCCTCCTAATGAACATGATTTTCTAAGACGCAACAAGACTTGTTTCACAGCAAGGACTAAAGGAACAAGACTGATGAAATGGCATCATCAACTAAAAATTTAATCTTGAGATAGCAAGGTGCGGTTTCACGCGGGGAACACAACGTCCGGTATTCAAATCTTGCAGTCGTATGAACAGGCATGATGATGGATTAAAATAGCTTAGTTACTTATCAGATAAGATCATAAAAGATGCTTGTTTTGACAGAAGTGCAGTTGACTCGACCGCTCTTGATGCCGATGCTCAACAAACTTGCGAAGCAGTACACTTCCACGCATCGAATTGATGGTTGTTGTGTTGCGGATTGAAATAATATGATAGCTTAACCGGCCTGCAGTTGGTACTACCCAAGTCCAATATAGGATGCGGTCTTAACCAACGTTATAAATTGAATAGGAAGACTTCGCATAACACTCAAAGTCTTCAAGTCTTCAAGTATAGTAGCTGCTGCTAGCTGTCATCTATAAACAACAAAATCTTTCAGAAACTCTCAGTTGTCCTCTCTGGCTTTATCTAACTGGGAAGTGCTACAAAGCAGGTGCGCATGTCAAAATGTTCTGAAGTTGTTGTATTTGAAGAGTTTAAGACATGTACTAGTAGCATTATGTAATCACTAAGCAATCAATTCTAGCTAGCTTGAAAGACATACAGGAAAGGATCAAAGATTTAGAGAAATGCTATGTGTATTAGCAGCTAATGTTATTGGGAAACTCTTAAATGGCTGTACAGAAATGTCATATTGCTTAACCAAAAGTTATAGTTTCTCTGGTTAGAATAATGCACGACAGAACGCATGTTTGTGCAGGTAGGTTGCAACTGTCGTAGCAGAAAACCATATGAGTCAACGCACTGAGAGTCTGGGACACTTGTCATCTAAATGGCAGAAGGGAAAGTAGTGGCTGAACCCCACATCGGTGCACCCACGATGCACCCACGCAAGAAAACATACCAAAACATTTCGAAAAAATCTGAAACTTGTGGAAATGATCATCAACAAATGTTAGAGAAGCTTGTCAGAATCCTAAGGTAATGCACTTTAGGTGGATTTTGTCATCGGCTGGGTTTCTTCCATTTGCCTCTGTCCTTTGGACTGAGACTGGAGGAGATGCCCGCGGTATGAAGAACCTGCTTGGATGTCAATAGGATAGTTTGCTATATATCCTACCTTCAAGAAGTTATTAGGGCTTGCTCTTTTGGCTTTCCCTTTTATGGTGCATGTTTTAACAGGCATGTGGATGTGTTACAAATAGTTTCTAGTACTCCCTCCGATCTGGAGGGTAAAAATGGAATCACAAAGGGCAGTTAACGTGTTAATCTTTTATCTGACCTACAATTCGTGAATAAACTTAATCCTTAATTAAATGGGACGACTAGATCATGTGATGGACATGCAGCGACGGCCAGGTTCGACGGAGCCATCTCTTTCTGTATATAGTACATACTATGGACCCCGTTTGATGTATATCCATGAATTGAAATATTCTTCTTCAGAGATTTATAAAATTGGATGCTACTCCAGAGATGCGCATAACTGGGCTATGTGAGACAGAATTGTGCCGCTGGCGACATGGGGGTGTAACACGCCGCCGACGGCGGCTTAGATGCAGCATGGTTGAAGTTTTTCTTTTTTTGCAGGGAGGAAGAAGATGATGATTGACGGTACGTGCGCATAAACAGGAAAGACAGTTTCCTATTACCCCGATTACCGGAGTATATTAAGGAAATATTATTAGATATAGAAAATACTAAACTACCCTATCAAAGGAACGTCCACATTTACTCGGTACTCCCATCTATGCTCGGGGAGTACCAAGGTACAGTAAAAAAAACTCCCACCACTTCATCGCTGCCTACCCATTTTTTCTCACTGTATCAAGTTGTTGGTAGTGGTATTACATGCTTTCTGGGAAAACCGGCAAGTAAAATAATACCGTATCTAAATAGGGATTATTAAAAAATTTCTTTATTTCAGGAAATTGTGTAAAAATCTAGTAATACGCATGCTAATTCTAGACGCTATTTTATGGGGAGTTTGTTTTACTGTACCTTGGTATTCCTAGAGCTGCGGTTTCAACATAACTCATGGGTGTGGATATAAAATACATATTCCCTCCGTTTCAAATTAGTTGACTTGAATTTGTCTAAATACAATGTATCTATAGTTGTTTAGTATTTAGATACATTTATGTTTAGATAAATATGAGTCAAGTAATTTGGAACGGAGGAAGTATGTGAACTAAAACACGGATTATGCCACTTGGATCATGTACTTTATTCAAGCCAGTCGGAACATTCCGTTGTAATCATGAAGCAACAAGCAACAGACCACAACGACGGGTCAGCATCCAGTTCCAACCAACAGTTCACACCGTGCCACTAAGCTGCACCATGGCTAGCAGGTCAAGCACCCGTTCCCTATAAATAGCCATCTCCCACCCGTCCCTTCCGGTCTCGTCACACGCATCCAAGAAATCTCCGCATCCAATCCCTCTTCCAACTACTGCTTCGGCTGCTGCTGCCGCCCGAGCGGAAACCAAACCCCCGGCGGCGAATTTCCGGCGCGCGTGCGCTGGCTGAATTCTGCCTCCGCATTAGCTGCGGTTTCTTGGAGGCCGGGTGCGTGCTTCCGTCCGCTGGCTGACTTCTTGGGGACGAGCTAGAACCGGCGGCCGGACATGCCTAGCCGGGTGGGCGCTGACGACACCGGGGGCGGCCCCGGAGTGGCGGAGATCGTGGAGGCCAGCGGCGGCGCGCACGAGAGAGCCGTGCCTCCGGGGAGTCGTTCCGCGGCGCGGAAGACCGCGCGGTTCGCCGAGCCCGTGCCTGCGCCGCGCGGGGGCGGCCCGAGCCGCCTCGACAGGTCCATGTCGTCCGCCCCCGCGCAGGCGCTCGAGGGTCTCAAGTTCATCAGCGAGACAGACGTCTCCGACGGATGGACCCGCGCCGCCGGGTTCTTCGACAGTAACTCCCAGAATGACCTCCTCCCCCGGTCCATGTTCGGCGAGTGCATCGGTACGTAAAACACGTCGCCTCGGTCCGCCTTGTCTCAGTCGAAAACACAATTCGCTCGTGCCTGATTAGTTGTGCATCACTGTGATCAAACAATAATTTTGCAGGTATGAAAGAGGTCGCGTCGCCGGCGAGCTGTTCGACACGCTGGCAAGGCGGCGGGGCATCTCCGGGGACAGCATCGACAAGGCGGAGCTGCGTGAGTTCTGGGATCAAATTTCAGACCCCAGCTTCAAGAGCCGCCTGCAGCTCTTCTTCGACATGTACGCTAATTATAAACTACGCCCCACCGCATTAGTTTTTTTTTTTTTGAATCGCCCTCCGCATTAGTTAAGAGTAAACCTGATCATTCACCGGGCCCAAAGCAAAAATCACAAGCCCCGGCCTGCCCCGGCCTGAAACACATGAACAGTTATACTTACCAATTAAATAAATAATATCCGGGGTATTAACGTAACAGCATATACCTATATTTTAAGTAAAATATACATTCATGATCATTTTGGGCTTTTGGGCTGGGCTTCAAGCAAGAAAATGGAGCCGGAGCCCGAGCCCGACCTGTATCCACATGTCTCCGGGCCGGGTTGTCTATGCACAGGTCTAGTTAAGAGAACTCTTAGTTCATCCTTCGCACTTTACTTTCAAGTTTAGGTTGCTGATATAAGTTAGTATAAAGTTGAGTCACTTATTTTGGGACGGAGGGAATACTGCTTATGAAATATGTTTTACAATGTTTAAACATTTTTTGAAATGTTATGTGCCTTTTTTTGTAACACATTTAAATGTCACAAACACAAGAATATAAGTTGGTTTCTTACGTAGAACAAGAAGGACTAACAACATGAAAAATGTTATCCCTTTTGGACATGTTGTGTTGTTGTAGCATGGTGGTAATCTTAGTTAACGTTTACCACGAGGTCACACGATCAAGCCATAGTGCTCCCTTTTTTCGGGTTACATTTCTTTTAAAATTTATTTTTCGGTCTGTATTTATATAATGAAGGAATTAACCGTGCTATCATAACAAGAATGATCATCGGTCTCACGGTCTGGTGTGGTTGTCCACCCGGCCCTACTAGGGGCAGGTTGCGGCTTTGAAACCCCACCATTCATGTTTTTCTTTTTATTTTAGGGGTTTAATACGTAAATAAAAAACCTAAGGGCTTTTCTGTAAATCTATCATGAGACAACGGCTGACAGCAAGCCCTGGCCACGCTAGCATGCCATGTAGGCCACGAATACACCCACGTATGGGAAATGTGACCGTATATGAATGCCCGTGCAAGTTTGATGGCCAGAAACATATATTTTGCAAGTTTGTGCACTATACAGATTATCGCGTGCAAGTTCTACGACTACCGGTCTATTTACCTCTTTCGGGTGCATAGTGTATATGTTATGAATTTAGATAATTTTATTTATTGTCATGCATGATATCAAGTAGTGCAGATTATTTATTACTCCCTCCTTTCCATAAAGTAGTTCACATAGTTTTTCTAAAAGTCAAACCTTACCAAGTTTGACCAAGTTTATGGAGAAAAATATTTACATCTAGAATGCCAAACACATGTCCTTAAATTCCTCATAACATGCAGTTTCATATTTTATTTTTTATTTTTTTATTTTTTTGAAACGGAGGCATAAGCTTTGGCTCATCTATTAATTAAGGAGGAGAAGAGTTTGTGTTACGAAAACACCCTTACAACCCAAATTGTAACTCTCCCAAAATGAAACTCCCTAACTTCTTTGCTCCCGCTTTGGCCCAAAGCTTGGCCTCATCTTGAATTAAGCATAAAGGATAGGTGGAGGAGCGCTTTTTTGTCGGAATATGCAGGTATTACGCTCGTTCCAAATCATCCAACACACAATTAAGCATGGTGAGGAAAGCCATAGCTTTCCGGTTAGGTATGTTATCGCCCGAAGAGTTGATCCACCAATCCTTCACGAAATCTTATAGGTGCCACAAAGAGGTGTCAATGTGTCCAAGTTGCAGCCAAGCCTTGACAAGGTTCCAAAGGCGAAGGGTGAAAGGGCATTTTTAGAAAAGATGTGGCTCGGATTCTTGTTCCCACCTACATAGAGGACATAGACCGCAATTTGGCCATCCCCGCTTGGCCAAGCGGTCGACGTCCCAAATCCTATCTTGGATTGCCAACCATGCGAAGAATTTTGCCTTGGGGGAGCCTTCCAAACCGCATGCTCCATAGGTGAGAAAGTGAAAGTGAGTCCCAAGAATTGGGCATTGTAAGCGGACGCCGCCGAGTAATGGCAACTAGCGTGTGTCCTTTCAAGAGATATCATCCTCCACGAGCTCATCCAACTGAACGCCATGTATTAGGGACCAAAGCACCACAAACTCATGTTAGTGGTTCCACGAGAAAGCGTTGTTGAGCTTGTGATAACCCACAAGTATAGGGGATTGTTTGTAGCCCTTTTTGATAAATAAGTGTGTCGAACCCAATGAGAATCTAAAGGTAGAACAAATATTCCCTCAAGTTCTATCGACCACTGATACAACTCTATGCACACTTAATGTATGCTTTACCTAGAACAAGAATAAAACTAGAAGTACTTTGTAGGTATGAAGGGATAAGTTTGCAAGATAATAAAGAATGTAAAAGTAAAAAGTATGTGCTGCTTAGATAAAGAAACAGTTAAATTAGTATAACGAGTGTGGATTAGTGTGGTAGAATTTGATGAATTGTCCCTTAGCAATTGACTACGTTACTAGACCGATAGCAAGTTTTTATGTGGGAGAGGCCACTGCTAGTATGTCGTCCCTTACATGGAATTCTATGCACTTATGATTGAAGCTATTAGCAAGCATCCGCAACTACTAACGTTCATTAAGGTAAAACTCAACCATAGCATTAAGATATATATTTGTCCCCCTTCAATCCCATATGCATCTATTTCTATGTTTAGGAAGAAGCTTCTCTCACCCTTGACCTCCAATGCATAGTCCTATCAACATACAATTAACCCCATGGCGTGATCCACACGCGCGCTCATATGATGGCCACCAAAGGACAGCAACATAACCACAAGCAAATTAAATCAATCGTAGCAATTCACCAATTACCGGTAGGACAACAAAAATCTACTCAGACATCATAGGATGGCAACATATCATTGGATAATAATATGAAGCATAAAGCACCATGTTCAAGTAGAGGGTACAGCGGGTTGCGGGAGAGTGGGTTGCTATAGATAGATGGGGGAAGGTGATGAAGATGTTAGTGAAGATGACGGAGTTGTTGGAGTAGATCGCCGTCACATGATGATTGCCCCGACGGCATTCCGGCGCCAACGGGAGAGAGGGGGAGAGAGCCCCCCTCCTTCTTCTTCTTCATTGGCATCCCCTTTAGATGGGAGGAGAGTTCCCTATCTGGTCCATGGCCTCCATGGTGGCGGAGGGGCAGGAGCCCCTCCGAGATTGGATCTCCCTCTCTGTTCTCTTCTGTTTCGCACTCCCAGATCTGGCCAAAAACCGTTTCTTAAATATCCGGAGATCCGTAACTCCGATTGCGCTGAGATTTTAACACGGTTTTTTCGGATATAAGCTTTATTGCGCCCGAATTAGAGCTCCAACCGCCTTACGAGGTGAGCACAACCCACCACCCCGCGCCTGGGCCCTGGGGCGCGCCCTGGTGTCTCGTGGGGGCTGTGAGCCTCCTTTTGCATTGATTTCACCTCCCAAAAATCACATATATTTCAAAATAATTCTCTGTAAAATTTTATTGCATTTGGACTTCGTTTGATATGGATATTCTGCGAAACAAAAAACATGCAAAAAAAAACAGGAACTGGCACTGGGCACTGGATCAATATGTTATTCCTAAAAAATAATATAAAATGTTGCCAAAAGTATGTAAAAGTTGTATAATATTTGTATGGAACAATCAAAAATTATATATATGACGGACACGTGTCAGCTTGATTTTTGAATCCAAGCATTGTCTTTGAGAGCTTCCCGAACTTTCTGTGTTTTCCTTGTCGACGCCTCGAAAATATGCGGAGCTATATCCTTTGGCTTGATCCCAAAGTCCCAAAGGGAGTCCCAAAAGGGGGTCTTGGCGACGTTCCCAACGATGATGATGGTGGATGAATAGAAGAAGTCAAGGTCTCTCTCATCACAAGGGTTGCACATGCCCACCCAAACTTTGCTCGGCTCTTTCCATTCATACCAAGGCCATCGTAATCTAAGTTCCTGCGCGAATTTGTTGATGTTGACGACTCCAAGACCCTCATAGAACAAGGGGTGGCACACGTTGTTCCACATTACTTTCATTTTGCTCCGGTTGTCTTGCCTGACCCGGACCAAAGAAAGGCCCTCTCAAGCTTGTTAGTGTTGCGAAGCGTGCTTGGCAGAACGATTAGAGGTGTAATAAAAAACACCACTTGGGAGGTAAGCACTGACTTGACAAGACTCGTGCGGCCGATGGTAGTGATGTTTTGGCCCTCCCAAGGGATGAGCTTCATGGCCACCTTGTCTTTCAAAAATTGGAAGTCCACTTTTTCAAGTTTCCAAACCGAAAACGGGAGACCCAAATATCGCATAGGGAAGGATGTCTTCGCGGCCGGCAAGCTTCAGAGAATGCGATCCATATTAATGTGGTTGCACCGGATGGGAACTACCGAGCTCTTATGGACGCTGGTGCACAAGCCCGTGACTTGGCCGAAGTATTTGAGGATGCCGGAAAGATTGCCAATGTCATTTTTGATCGGTACCATGAACACCGCCGCATCATCCGCATATAGAGAGGTCCACACCATGGCGCCCCCTTGCTCGTGGCCAATTGGAGGATCTTCTGTAGAGGGTCAATAGCAATGACAAAGAACAAGGGGGAGAGCGGATCCCCCCGGCGAAACCTTATATTTCAGTGTTGCATATATAAATAGTTTTCTCTACACATTTGGTTAAATTTTACAAAGTTTGACTTTTAGAAAGTCCATATTGCCTTTTATACGTCTAATGGGGAATGTACCGGAGATGGGCTCTTTTATTATATAGCAAGGTAAACATTAGTCCTTGATTGATGCGTCGGGTAAATCATTTATTAACAAAACCATTTTGTGTCGTGTATCTCATGTATTTTGTCGGTCAATGTCAAAGGTGAAGTACATAAATGAATGTCTTGACTAACCAACAGGGTGGACAAGAACGCTGACGGGAGGATCAGCGATGTGGAGGTCAAACAGGTGAATTCCAACTACTCTTTCACTGGTTCATTTAGGCGTCTCCATTATCCAACAACAGGAATGGAGGGGGTGTGTGTTCTCTGATTTTCAACGATGAATGATTCTCGCTCAAAAAGACTGTCACTGGACATTTGCACATCAATGAGGGCTATTCTGATCTGGTCTGCAGATCATCACATTGAGCGCGTCCGCGAACCATCTAACAATAACCGCACAACAGTCCGAGGAGTATGTCAAGCTCATCATGGAGGAGTTGGACCCCCACGGCCGTGGCTACATCGAGGTAATTAACTCTGATGCGACCAACCAGTGGCAGACCTAGAATTGTTCTATTAGGCCTTGTACAATGGAAGATGCTTAGGGTGGTGCTTAGAAAAATAAACCGGATTTTTCTAAAGTACCGGTGCCTATTTCTATAGGAGAGACGCTTAGTTAAGGGTCTACCCTGTACAAATAAGCACCGGTGCTTAAGAAATCCTGATTTATTTCTCTAAGCACCTCTCAAGCACCTCCCATTGTAGAAGGCCTTAGAGTGCTAAATACTACTACCTCTCATCTGGTTTATAGCGTTCAATTCAAAAATCTCACTAACTAAAATAGATGATGAATGGTGAAATATTTTTTGTACTTTACAAAAGTACTCAATTAATGCAATTACTCTTACCAAAAAATGTGTTTACTAATGTATTAATTGCAATGCATGCATGCGTGAATAACCAAAAAATATTTATGTGCATCGATGAGTTTCTCTTAACCCTCGCATAGAGTGATTTAACGTACCTTCAAATTTGAACATGTGATGGGGAGCAATAAAAATAAAACTTATAAAATAGAAAAATAAAAATTTTAAGATAAGCCGTATAAAATGGAAAGAAGGTAGTAGTGTAATTTGATTAAGTATCATCATAATCCTAGCAAGACTCTTCAAATAGCATTGTGTTGTTCGGAAATTAGTGTCCAGTGTATATTAGTATAAAGTAGACTGCACCCTACACTGGCACCCACTAGATTCGCCCCTGTGACCAACAATGTTACTGATGCAAAGAATTAATGGTGAGAATTAATTTGCAGCTGCACAGCTTAGAGATGCTATTACTGAAGCCGTTAAGCGAGACGATGACCAAGGGCGGTAAATTGGCGGAACCCAATTGGCACAAGCAGTTGTACCGCCGCGCCCGATACTTCCTGAAGGACAATTGGCGCCGCTGTTGGGTGATGCTCCTGTGGCTATCCATCTGCGCGGGGCTATTCGCTTGGAAGTTCATGCAGTACCGCCACCGCGCTGTGTTCAAGGTGATGGGCTATTGCGTGTGTGTGGCCAAGGGTGGCCCCGAGACACTCAAGTTCAACATGGCGCTCACTCTCCTTCCCGTGTGCCGCAACACCATCACGTGGCTTCGGAGCCGCACCACGCTCGGACGGTTTGTGCCATTTAACGACAACCTCAACTTCCACAAGATGATCGCTGTGGGGATCTCTGTCGGCGCCGGGCTTCATATCATCTCTCACCTGACGTGCGACTTCCCGAGGCTGGTGCACGCCACCGATGATGAGTATGAGCCCATGAAGCCATTCTTCGGCGACGTGAAGCCGCCCAACTATTGGTGGTTCTGGAAGGGCACAGAAGGGTGGACCGGGCTAGTGATGTTGGTGCTTATGGCCATCACCTTTACACTCGCCACGGGGCGGTTCCGCAAAAGAGAGCTCTGACGCCCCAAGACAAAGAAGTCTAAGAGCCTCGTTGAGTCCAAGAATCCAAATAGCCTTCCCGGGCTGCTCGGACGCCTCACCCGGTCCGTGAGTGCCTCGCACAACCGCCTCACTATGCTCATCAACACCTCGTTCAATCGCTTCACTGGGTACAATGCCTTCTTGTACACACACCATCTGTTCGTCATCGTCTACGCGCTGCTCATCGTCCACGGGCACTTCCTCTACCTCACCAAGAAGTGGCAAAAGAAGACGGTATACGTTAACACATCAATCTTGTGGAATGGGGAGCTCTTGTAAAATTTTCAATACATAAAATCTCCATATATCTTTAGAAAAATAGTTAATTCTTTGAATTTGTGCGAGAATTGTCCAAGCCAAAAAAATTGCTTCCACTCAAAAGGATAAATCTCTGGGTTTGGCCATGGCTGACTGACAATTGAGTATTGATTGGAACTATTTGCGGTGCGTGCAGACGTGGATGTACCTGACAGTGCCAATTGTCGTGTACGCGTGCGAACGACTGACGCGAACACTCCGATCGAGGGTGCGGTTGGTGGAGAAGATCAAGGTGGCCGTGCACCCGCACCCCGCAAGCCTGCTGTCCCTGCACATGTCCAAGCCTGAGGGGTTCAGGTTCAAGGGCGGACAATACATCTTCATCAAATGCCCAGACGTCTCAAAATTTGAGTGGTAAGCTGCAACAAACTTGCAAACATCTCCGGCTGGCCGGCTCACTTAGGGCATGTACAACGCGGCCGCTTAGCTCGGGCGCCAGGGTTGATTTCCTGGCTATTTTGCCTGGTTCCCGCCCGTGACCAGGATTTGGCCTGGCGCCGAACGCTCCAGCTCTTTTGCGTTTATTTTTTTAATCACTAAGCGTATATAGACCTCTACTAGCGTTGGACAGACGGGGACGCTACGCTTAAGATCCCATTTTCTCCTTTGCTCAAGCGCCTGAATAAGCGCCGCCCATTGAAGATGCCCTTAGGGGATGTTTGGTTTTAGGACTAACAACATCACACTTTTTTATATAATTTTATTAAACTTATATTTCATCCGTCCCAAAATTCTTGTCTTAGGTTTGTCTAGATACGGATGTATTAGTATTTGATATATCCGTATTTAGACAAACCTAAGACAAGAATTTTAGGACGGAGGGAGTATAACGTAGTTTAATAATATTAAAGTCACAAGTTCGCAGAACTAAGAGAAACTAGCTACCCTTTGTAAGTGTAGATGGCATTGGGATCTTACGGTGTGTTGGATTGCCACCAATGTCTACCCTGCCAACTTTTTGGTCATGGCCGAAGTATTGGTCTTTGTTTGGATGATTGCGAATGTTGGCCAATTTATTGGCAAGCGAAACCTCAATCAATTTTTTGGCTTGCCAACTTTTTTGCCATGGCAAATCTTTGGCACAAATCAAAGATATTGTTAGTGTGGCAAAAAGAAAAACATCTATCTATAGAGATACTAAGAGCATCTACAAGCAGAACCCTGAGTAAATATCATAAAACTACTACTTTACAGGTTAGGGTTTCAAAAAACTACCGAATTTATTTTTTCGCTAATAACTACCAAGTCAGGGGTTGGTTGTTTCAAAAAATCCCAAATCCTCTTTGTTAAAAAATTAAACATGTTTATGACAGGTCGGGCCGTCACTAAACTCACCGTTTGGTTGACCGGTTGTTTGACTGTTAACTAACTTGTGGGGGCCACATGTCAGCGCCTCATCCACAGATTTTTTACAGATTAGCCCCTATAAATATTTTTAAAAAGCAATCGGGTCCCTGGAATCATTTAAAAAAAGCAATCGGGTCCTTGGACCGTCGCCGCCGTGCCTCCAAAGGGCTGTGCCCGTGGTCGCCGCTGCACGCCACCATGGGTGGTCGCCACCGCGCCGCTGGCCATGGGGTTCCGCCTGCGGTCACCGCGCGCCATGGGGCTTCGCCCGTGGTCGTCGCCGCGCGCCATGGTGGGCTTGTGTCCAGGCCGCCGCCTCCCCTCCCAAGCCGGCGACGACCGCGTCGAGCTTGAGGAGCTCGCGGCAGGGGATAGCGGAGGCCGCAGGCGAGACACGGCGCGGCGGCAGGCGAGTCACCGCGTGGTGCCGGCGGCAGGCGAGGCATGGTGTAGATCCGGCAGGCGAGGCATGGCGGCAGGCGAGGCACGACATGGCGGCAGGCGAGGCACTGCTCGCGCGGCTCGTCGGCCGGTGCAAGCAGCTCGGGATCGAGCAGGCTGCTGCGGGCGCCTCTCCTCTGGAGACCCGATTGCTTTTTGCAAAAACCTTTAGGGACCTGATTGAAAATTCACAGGTGGGCCCCCCTTGTAAGCAAACGGTCAAAGTAAACGGTCAAACAAAAGTGTGGGCCCCAACTGTCATAATCGTGATCAACTACTAAAGACTCGGTGATTTGAGTTTTTTGAAACAGCCAACCACCCACTTGGTAGTTATCAGAGAAAAATTAAAATTTGGTAGTTTTTTGAAACCCTAGCCTTTAAAGTAGTAGTTTTATGCTATTTACTCCAGAACCCTCAAACGTCCCATTGGACAGCCCGGTCACTGTTCGGACAAGAGAGAGGCTAAAAAAACCACCCAACCGTAATTCTTACTTTGTCCGGACGTCTCCGGACAGTCCACAAATCCCCATATCCAAGTCATACATGGGAAAGATATGGGGATGTCCGGGCGTGTCCTGGAGGATGCCACGTAGGATTTGGCCCACCGCGGACCACCTTTTCTCTTTCTTTACTCTTTCTTTCTTTTCTCTCTCTTCCTCTCCATCAATCATATGCATTTGACTGAACAATATATCAGGATAATACGAGGAGTGGTTGTTTTGCAAGGAAAGTGAGAGTTCAAAACGGACGTGACTAGGCGCTGACCGGGGAAGCCAATTTAAGCAATTGTGATTGTAGATGCTCTAAGCTCTCTTGATTCGAAGTGTCATGTTGCTCCAGGGGTTGTGAGGTGCTGAGGGCCTCGCATGTGAGGATGTTTGATGTTTAATTTTATTAATCCTTCTCCTTTTAATTTTTACTTTTCCCATGTCTTAATTCATGACGCTTATTAAAATATGTGAACATCAAAACATAAACATTTTTTAAAATTCACCTTTTCAGATTCATTAATATTGATTAAATTCACGGATATTCTTGAATTTTGTGATCATTTTTTATGTTTGTGAACATTACATAAATCTAAAATTATATTTAATTTGTGAACATTTTTCAAATCCATGAATAAATTTTAAATTCATGAATGTTTTCTAAAACTCGTGATTTTTTAAAATTTACAATATTTTAAAAACCCTTGAACATCTTTTAATTCTACCTTTAAAAAAAGATAACTGGTTTTTTGAGCTAGTAGTGTGGCGAGCTAAAAAAAGCTAAACGAGCGAGAGATGCGGAGAGCCGAGCTGAACAAGCGAGACCTTCGTGCGCTCGCCCATGTGAAACAACAATTTCACGGGTTTAGCATGGAATACGAGCTCCCAAGAGGCTCAAACAACCATCACCGGCTGACCCCGAGACCGAAACATGTAAAGACACCACAACCACACACCAAACAACTTCACTCTCCTCTCGGAACAAATAATATCTCAAACAGCAACCCAATATGATATATATATAAAAACACTGTCAGAACATAATTAAGACACAAGCCAACAGAGAGAAAATCAAAGCAAAACTACTTATTGTAAGAATATTCTAGATATAAAAGAGTTAATCCCACAAATGAAGAGTGGCGCGGTGAAGCGCGCCTTAGCCTCTAGTCTGGACTAAGGTATAACTTGAATCAAACACTTACTTTTTTTCGCGAATACGCAAGGATACATTGAACCAAACACTCACTTAAGTTGATCATCTTTTTTTCTAGATCTCATATGTGACAATTTTATTCTCAAACAAAACAACCCCTCAATGAAATAGCGATTTGTCTAATGGGTGAACTGAACGCTTGTTCAGGCACCCGTTCTCCATCACATCGGCGCCGGAGGACGACTGCGTCAGCATCCACATCAAGGCGCTTGGTGACTGGACCGAAGACCTCAGGGACGCCTTCCTTAAGGTATTGTTGTGATTAGTGACATCGATCTCATCATCGTCAACCCCAAAAGCTCCAAAATCACATCTATGCCTAAACGTGTGTGTACAAATTGTAGGTTTGCCCGAACACAGAGGGGAAGAACGAGATTCGATCGCCAGGTAGAGTATGACCGTGAGGACGCCAAGTCCGACCCAAGGTATGTACGTATGAGCAAAAGTTGACTTTTTCCCGTGAAATTCGGTCCCATTTTCTCCTCTCGGGTCATGAGTTCGAAATCGATTCGATCGGACATACCTTTGTGATGCAATCTTTAGCTACCCTCACCCTTTGGATGTATAGATCTGTAGCAAGAGAAGGGCTTCAAAGCGAGCATGATCTTCTAGAATCTCCGGATCAACAAGACCTTGAAAAAAGGTCGTCGATGCTCCCATGTATCTTCCTTGGCCATCCATGCAAATTGTCGCGCAACAACCTCTCTCACTATGTTGAGAAACAACTACATCAACATTTATCTTTGGCCCTCCATCTAGGGATTTAATCCACCTTGGTTCTCTCGGCCTTTAAACAGCAAAATAAGCCATCTTCTTCTCCAGGGTAAGCTCGAGATCCTTCAAGTATCTCAGAACGAACAGCCTTGTGGACAGTGGACTCTGAAAGATTTGTTCATGCTTCACCTTCCGTCTCTCCCACCATATCACCCACAAGGTTACGAGGAGATTTGCAAAGTTTTATATGCTCCACAAGCTCCTCCTTCATAAGTGCCCACACACACTTAGACATATGGCAATCGAGTAAAGCGTGATGCCATACTGATGCATTGCATATCACACATAGATTATCCTCGGATATATTCCTCCTCTTTACAGTGTGTTTGGTTCGGGGGAATTAGAGATGGAGAATGGAAGTTAAAGGATGAGGAGATTAAAAGTCCACTGTTTGATTAAAGAAAATGGGAGTTTCAGTGGGAAGGAGAATGGGAGTTGAGGAAGCCAATTCCCACCGATTTCTTTCCATGGATACCCAGTTAATTCGTGAGCTGAGTTTTATCCCACGTCAATTCCCACCATATACCAAACAAGGAAATGAAAGTAAAAATTTACTTCTCATGCCTAATCCCTCCATAAATATCATTGTGCAAACTCCCATTCCTTTTCCGGAATGTTCACCAAACAGGCTTAGAGTTTCACCGGTAGGGATGCTTTATTTTTAACTAGATGCCATGCAAAGGATCTGACCATTGCCGGCACCTTGGCCAACCACAGTTTAGTCCAATGACTTTGGGACTTTCCTGTATCCGACTTGCTAGGCCCATCTTCCAGTATCGATGGATGATTTGTTTGATTGATTGATATGTTCTCTTTTCTCAAATGATAAGTGTCACATGTGTGGCATGAAGTAACAATGTCCTGACGTTTTTATAACTAAAATTGTCATCCAAAAACGTAAAAAAAAATCTGAAACTTACCATCCAAACAGAAAGTTGACATGCTTCACAACTAAAGTTGCCATCCTTAAAAACTAAATTTGCCATCAAAAAACATCAGGACGGAATAGCTTCGTGACACATGTGTGGCACTTATTACGGTCCTTCTTTTTATGGATTGATTGATATATGGAAAATATTAAGGTGTAACTGTCCGATGGGTGGGCTGGACTACTATAGTGGTGATGGCATGTTCCGTGGCATCTCCCGGTTGTTGCTTTTTAGGGGCCAAGCTTAGGCTACAGTTTTAGGTCCAAACGCCAAGCCCGAAAGTACGAAATAGCTCGAAACTAGGGTTTTAGTGAAAATAGCAGGCTAAATAGTTAAATTGATATTTTTATACATGAAACTGTCATTGCTTATTTATTTTGGGCTGAGTTTGGACTTTGGATTCCAAGGACGAGTTTTTAAAAGCTCGGTCAGAGGATTCCCGGGTCTTGTCAGGAGGGTGAACGGCCATATATAAGATACAATAAGAATAAAAAAAATCAGAAAATTTTCAATCTATTCATCTTTAATCATAGTAGTACAACAAACTCTAGAAATAATAAAAATTACATCCAGATCCGTAGACCACCTAGCGACGACTACAAACACTGAAGCGAGCCGAAGGCGCGCCGCTGTCATCGCCCCTCCCTCACCGGAGCCGGACAAACCTTGTTGTAGTAGACAGTCGAAAAGTCGTCGTGCTAAGGTCCCATAGAACCAACGCACCAGAACAACAACTGCCGCGGATGAAGAGTGTAAATCAAAAGGATCCAACCTGAAGACACACGAACGAAGACGAACGACGAACAGATCCAAGCAAATCCATCAAAGACAGATCCGCCGGAGATACACCTCCACACGCCCACCGATGTTGCTACACGCATCACCGGAACCGGGACTAGACGGGGAGACCTTTATTCCATCTTTAGGAAGCCGCCGTCGTCTCGCCTTCCTGAGCAAGACACAAACCCTAATAAAGCTCGAAAAAAGATATGAAAAGGGAGCCCTCCCACCGGCAAGGGCCAAGATCTACTCCGCCTCCATGGCCCTAAGGCAGACGGGACGGACCGGCGCCGGCGCCAGTGGGAGGCAAAGAACCCTAGGTTTGGGGAGGTGGCGGCTGGCTACGTTGGAGGCGGGGGTGGCAGATGTTTATGTGTACAATAAGAATAATTCTATGGACCGGAAAGAATATTTTCCCTTCCTACTGCAACTATCTCTACTCCTAATGGAGCAGTTGGTAGTCTCGCTTTCAGGTTTTTTTCGTCCCACCTCTCATGGTTTTTTGGTACCTCCTCCCACCTTCGCTGGGTTTTTTCGTCCCTTCCCTCACTTCATTGGTTTATTTTCGCGTCACCCTTTCACACAACAAAAGAAATCTGAACAGATCAGAAGTTTTCATACTGGCGCAAGTTATTTAGTAATGTAGAATCAATCACGAACAATCTCTAAAGATCGAAATTAATTAACCTTATCTTAAATCACTCAATCACATTAATTAGAAAATAAATAATTGATTTTCAGAAAAATCGCTCAATCATATTAACCTTACCTTAACTCACGGATGGTAATCAATCTCCAAACAAAGGAAACAATACATCGAGGGAGCAGTAAATAAACTCCCTTTCTTATGACATGTATATGATCTTCCCTTCCCTCTCCTTTGTCGAGCGTTCTTGATTCTCGAGGCCGATGCTTGGGCTGCGTCACTGGGTCGCGACGGTGCCGGAGGACGAGGACGGCGAGGCCGGGTGCCGCGGCACCGCATTGGCCGCGGTCGGTGAAGGGGGCGAAGAAGGGCGGCTTCCCTGGCCGTGGCCGTGGCCGTGGCCCTGGGAGTTGGTGCGGTGGAAGCGACACTTGAAGGACCCGGCGTGGGTGGCCGGCGCGCAGACGCACTTGGAAGCGGGCCTGTGGCCCGTGCCGGAGGGCGCCGACGCCGACCCGGGCCACCTCCTCCGCGTATTCTTGGAGCTGTGGCTGGCCGATTTACATGAAATTAATTTTCTCAGTTGTGGTGGCAAATATAATACACATAATCCATATTATTATGCACTAGCGCGTGCGTGTGTGAAATAGATGGATTATGGTCCCGTATCTAATAAGATGGATATGTGTGTGTGTGTGTTAGAGAGAGAGAGGGAGAGGGGGAGAGAGAATGAGGAAGAGGGAGGGAGAGAGAGTGTGTGTGAGGATTTGATGGTGAAAAAGGTCGCCAATGTCACTTGATATGTATGAAAATATTAATATTGAACTCTTAAAGTTAATGTGGCCCCGTTGCAACGTACGGGCGTTCTTCTAATGCGTTAATAAAATCCATCTGCTACCCATATGTTTTCCTCACGCAATTGCTGTCTTTGGTCATGTGAATCTATCTTGAAAAGTAAAATACCATCTTAATCACTGGAAGTAAATTGTGATAAGCAAAATGTGCTCGTGCTGCAGATTCCCCAAGATACTGATCGATGGGCCGTATGGTGCACCCGCGGAGGATTACAAGCGGTACGAGGTTGTGCTTCTGGTGGGACTCGGCATCGGCGCTACGCCCATGATCTCGATCATCAAGGACATCATCAACAACACGAAGCGGCTCCCCGGGGACATCGAGTCTGGCAACCCCGGCGACGCAAGCGCGTCGACGTCGTTCAAGACTTGCCGCGCCTACTTCTACTGGACCACCCGGGAGCAGGGCTCCTTCGAGTGGTTCCGTGGGATCATGGACGAGGTGGCCGAGACGGACAGGGATGGCATCATCAAGCTCCACACCCACTGCACCAGCGTCCACAAGGAGGGCGACGCCCGGTCGGCGCCCCTCACCATTCTCCAGTCCCTGTACTATGCCAAGCACGGCATCGACATCATCTCCGGCAGTCGAGTCAAGACCACCTTCGGGCGAGCGGACTGGCGTGAAGCCTACGAGCGCATCGCTCAGGAGAACCAAGGAAAACGCGTCGGTCAGTACCGTACAGAAACTAACTACGTACTACTCCTTCTGTTTTGCAATACGAAACTACTGCACGTACGATTATGGGTTTGTCCGATTAACATCTAACGGTTGCAGACAAGTGGGGCCATGCTCACGAATACGATGCTGGCCTACTGACATGCAGGGTCATCCAGGGAAATTGCTCAAATACACAACATTTGGGGCTTAGTAAAGAAGTACTCCCCCGTAATTAATATAAGATCTTTTAGATCACGTAAGTGGTGATCTAAATGGTCGTATATTACTTTACAGAGGAATACATATAAAATCAGTCACGGCAATTTCTAGCACCACACACTTTCTGTGGGTAGCACAATTAGCATGCTCGAGAAGCTGCATCTTGGAGTTACAACCACAGTCTGGATAGAAATGATCAATACACGCATACTTAGTTGAGCTCGGGTATATGCACATAGAGAAAATTACACAAATATACAACATTTGAGGTTGAGGTAACAAAAAACTACAACTCTGGGGTATTTTAACAAAAACCACAACTCTAGGACTAATGAGAAATATAACAGATGGGCCCTTTCAAAGTTAAAAAATCAAAAATTTCAAAAAAGAACTGAAAAAAACGTAGTAATTCAGTCCATCTTTGTTGATCAATCTGGGAAATTTTCAGCCTATTTTACTTAGCCATTTTAAGTTTGGACAGTTTTTGTAAGTTAACTCATTCACGTTCATACAAAAATTGTCCAAACTTTAATAAGGCAAAGTAAAATAGGCTGAAATTTTCCCAGATTGATCAACAAAGATGGACTGTACTACAATTTTTCTTGTTTTTTTTTACTTTTTTGGATTTTTTTGTAAATTTTGATTTTTCTTAAAGGAACTTTAAGTATTATAATTTTTCTAGATCAAGCCGAACTGTCTCGCTAGTCACACATGAGACCCGCACGTCATATTTCTCATTAAGTGACTAATCAAAGCAATCTGTGTTTTTTGTTACTGGTTAGTCCTAGAGTTGTGGTTTTTATTAAAATCCCTTAGAGTTGTAGTTTTTTGTTACCTCGGCCCTGAATATTGTGTATTTGTGAAATTTCCTCATGCACATATATACTATTCGTGGATAATCTCTCTTACCTAACTATGACATACCAATCAAGGCATAAGCTTCTCATCTCAATCCACTGCTAAGAACAACATGATCAATCAACCAACAACACTTTTGTGCATAGATAGCATTGCTTTTCTGAATTGACACTAACTCTGTGTTTCTTGGATATCGCAGGAGTGTTCTACTGCGGCATGCCGACACTGACAAATGAATTGCGCTATCTTGCAAAGGATCTCTCGAGAAAAACAAGCACACAATTTGTTCCACAAGGAAAACTTCTAGCTTTGCCAGCCATCCACCCACAAGGAGTTTCTCTTTTTGCGGAAACCATGTTAATTTAGTACATACCACATTCGCAAAAGAAGAAATTTACTACATACCAAGTACTAAATTATCATGATATATTATCTTCTCAGATACGGAGTAACATGTACGGACACTTGTTCATTGTCATGTAACTATATATGGTGTCTATATTATTATTTTTTTGAAAACGGATATGGTGTCTATATTGACTACTCTATTTATCATGCGTTATTATATAATACTTTACTTATGGTACCATGCTATGAGTGTTGGTATTTGACCTTTCCTTAGCCAGTCAGACCTTCCTCTGTCATGGGAAGAATTTCTCTTCATTTAGTTTAAATGTAAGTGGTAGGATATGGATACTTCATGCTATCAGACCCTATGTATTCAAAAACCTGTATAAAGTACCTGTGTCTTGCTGCTTTTGGTTAAGTACTTGGAAATTCTGTCGACTTTCTTGGTTTAAGAAAGGATGCTAGACAAAAAAGGTTTTATGATGTCACCTCTATTGCGCTGAGTTTGGTTTCATGGTTAGAATAGATCGACTGAACCCTTTGGAAAATATGATTGGTGTCGGTTGACAATATTTCCGTTGTGTTGGAGGGAGGTTTGGTGCCTGGGCTCACATGCACCTGATATGAGCAGTAAATTCAAAATAATTCAAGAAAACTTATTTCCTTTGGCATTGAAGATGCTCGAGTGTGCTAGAAGCATGCAAATGTTTTGGGACAAATGATATTTGAGTAGCTCTAGACAAAAAAATAAGGCCCCTTAGATATCAACGAAAATATAGGCATTTTGAAGGCTTGTTTTTTTTGTCTATTCTTTCAAATTTATTGTTCATGCAGGAGTAGATGAGCCTGAGCTCATCTGTGGATTACAACTTTTTTTCACGAATACGCAAAGCTTGTGTATGTTTCATTGATAGAAGAAGTTGAAATGAGAATACAATGGGGGGACATCACAATGCACAACCAAAGATCGCGTAAACATGGTGCCGAAGCAGAGTGACATGGGATGCTCAGCCTAGACTGAAGCTACAACACAGCATTAAACTACCCAGCCCAACAGAAACAACCCTAACCAAGACAATGCCCCAACACTCGGAATCGAGCAGCAGACACGGCACGAGCAGCAAGACGATGCCATCATGAAGGGGAACGACGCCGAGGCGCCGCCGTCATCCGATTCGAGGAACTGGATCTGGGGTTTCCCCCAGCGCTCGAAGAGGGGCTCGGAGAATAGGCCGTAGCAGCGCTTTCAAGAAGGGTACGACATCCGCAGGTGTCGCCGCTGCCAGCATCAAGCAGGGATTTCGCCCCGGCCAATGTCCGAACAATCCCAAAGCCGTCGGAACTAGATTCAAGGATGGGTAAGCTTGGGGCGCCATCGCCGGATGGGGAGCTATGCCACGGAAGCACGAGCATTGGACCTGGCGGGGGAGGGGCAAGGCAGGGGTGGCGGTAGAGGTTGGAGAGGCGACGACAAGACGTAGAGGAACCAACACACGGGATGCAATGGAATCTGGCAAGTCGACGAGCCAGGATCCGGAGAACGCAGACCTGGATCGACGAAGCCGGAGCCGCCAAAACACCGGTGAACCCATGAAGCGGGAAAGAGCGCAGCTTCAGGAGCACCGGGCCAAAGCCGCTACGGGAGGACGCCGGCAAGCTGGACCCTGGAAAACACAGGTTCCAAAGCCAGTCGGGGGATCGTAACAGCAAAGGCGAGATCCACCATGTGCAGGCCGCCGCGTCGAAGGTGCATATGGCTCCTAGGTGCATATGCACCCATTGTCTAAATACACATTTTGAAAAGTTGAAAAATTCCGAACAAAAAACCCGCGTGTATATCCGGACATTCTATGTGCGTGCACAAAGTTTTCGGTGAAAAACGAGGTTTTTTGTGGCTTCCGTAAAAAAGACAATTTCTGATGCTTCATTATAACTATTGACGAGGCATTTCTTTATCTTTTTTACACAAGCCACAAAAAACGTTGTTTTTCACCGAAACTTTGTGCACACACATAGAATGTCCGGATATACCCGCAGGATTTTTGTTCCGAATTTTTCAACTTTTCAAAATATGTATTTAGACAATGGGTGCATATGCACCTAGGAGCCAAAACACCGCGTCCGAGGACGAAGAAGAGGGCGCCCCACACACCGCCACGCACGGCCAGCGCGTCACACCCGCAGAATCCCTCCGCAACGGCCCCCATGGCCAGATCCGCCGAGCTCGTGCTTGTAGCTAGGGAGAGGATGCAGCTGGGGACTTGAGAGCCGGCTGGAGAGGGGTGGCGCCGCCGCACGCAGAGGAGCTCCGCCGCGGAACCACCCCGCGCCGACGAGAGGCCTGGCCCCACCTGAAGACGCCGCAGGATGCAGGAACGCCCCGCTGCCACCCTCCTTGGGCACGCCCGGACTTCTCCGGCGTCCCCTCCGGCGGTGGCGACGCGAAGGAGGCAGATCTGGGGTGCTGCCGGCGGCGCTACTAGGGTTCCCCCCGAGTCGCCAGGAAGGCGACGCGGGGAGTGTGGGGGGGGGGGGGGGGGGGGGGGTGAGGGGGGCTGATCCCTGGATTACGCCTTGTGTTGGTTGTCCCTAGTTTTATCATATCTTTTTAACTACTCCCTTCTTCTCATAATATAAGATCGTTTTGCAAGCTGGGGACAAAGGGGACATTGCCATCTTAACGGTTTTCTTGGAAGAAAGATGCTCTTCCGCTATGAATTTCCAGATTCTACTACGTGGAGAAGTTCACGTCGTCACGTGTGCCAGAGCTTCGACCAGCCATGGAATCAGTCGGCTGCTTTGCTTCTTTACAGGCCTACTAGGTGTAGGGATTCAAACAATCACGATGCTGCCAAGAGGACAACGAATGCTCCGCGTATGGAGCTTGTCAGTCTTACAAAGAAGTAGTTTGGGAGAAACATGGTACTGTAATTAGCTGCGGATGTTACATGATTTTTCTTTTTACGAAAAGCAACCACGGTACATAGTCAATATCGAAATACCAAAACATCCTATATTTTGGAACGGAGTGAATATTATTTATTTATCTTCATTCTTGCAAAGAAGTCATTTGGGACAAACATGGTAGTTAGCGGCGGACGTTACATGTTGGAGTGGAGAATGGACGGAGGAGATCGCTTGATGCTCGTTGTCGGCACCGGATCCGCCTCGCGCTCCTCGGACGACGTGCTCTTGCGACCCACTCACGTATGCGTGCATGATTAAAAGCAGCGTACATGTCCGGATTCTATGACATGAGACTGACTAGATTCTAGACGTGCCAAATGGCAATAGCCATGGAACATGAAAAGCACGTAATAACTACGTAAAAGTACCTTGTTTATTTATCGCCACATGGACTTTCTTCCACGATGAATGGTAATAAGATCGATCCAGACAGACACGAACTCAGAATCACCAGCCCGGCGGCTACACGAGGAGGTTGAGCAGAGGAGGGTCGGACGATCCGGCGGAACAGTCTCCTCGGTCGTCGCCGCCACGATGATCCTCCAGCGGCGGCGGGCAGTTCAAGTCCAGCGCCTCCTCCTCCTGCTGGTGGTGCTCATCCTGCACGCGCGGCGCCTGTGCCTCGGCCTGCTCGTGCCAGCGCATGTGCCCGCCTGGCGCCTCCTCCTCCTCCGCACGCGCCTGAGGCGGCTGTGCGCCGGCCTGCTTGTGCCCGCCCAGCGCCACCTCCTCCTCCACAGGCACCTGCGTGCCGGCCTCCTTGTGCCGGCGCATGTGCACTGCGCCCAGCGCCTCCTCCACGTGCGCCTGTGGCTCAACCTGCTTGTGGCGGCGCATGTGGCCGCCGAGCGCCTGGCCCATGGAGAACTCGAGCCCGCAGACGGCGCACTCGTGGTGCGGCCGAGGCTTGCGAGTAACCGGCCGCTGCTGGCGCGCCTGCAGCCGGGTGTGGCCCGTCCGGTGCCCGCCCAGCGCCTGGAACGTCGGGAACCGCCGGCTGCACGTCCGGCACACGAACGCGCCCCCGTCACCCTCGCCGCCGCCCCCGGCCGGCCGCCTGCGGGAGCCGGTCGCCGCCCGATCGTCCGCGCCGGGCGTGGCGGGCGGCGTGAGCTGCTGCGCGTCGGCGTGCGCGCTCTCGGCCCCGGCGGCGGCGCCCACGTCCCACCGCGGCAGCTTCATGGTGTCCCGCGGGAAACGTTCCTCCCGGGCGATCTTTTTAACGTCGCGGCTGGCTTCTCCTCTCTCTCTCTCTCGGTGGGTACGTGCGTGCGTGACCGGCCCGCACCAGCACACACGCGCTGCTCTCCGATTAGCTAGGAAGCAGCACGTAGTAGTAGTAGTACTGTGGTAAGCTAAGTAGCGGACGAAAAGCGATCCGGGCGGGCGAAGTCGGCTGGGGAGATATGCGTCCGATCCGACCGGACGACTGGGCGCCGCGCATGTAAGGGATGGGATCTTTCGTGGCGGGCGGGGGCGATCGGCGTCGTCGGTTCGATCCCGGGGGTGGTGGAGACTGTGGCCCGGGCGAGCGATCGACAAGGCGTCGCTGTCGGGCAACAGCGCGCCTGCTCGCGTGTCGAACGGCCCTTCGTCGCCGCAGGCCCGCGCACGTATGTAGGCGGGTGGTTTGGTGACGACGCCAGATATTAGCAAGCGTGTGCTGGGAGTGACTTTTCTTCGTTGCTTTCCCATGGGTTCGTTCACTTCGTTGAGATAGAGGAGCTAGCGTGGCATGGTCGTTAGGCCAACTTCAACGCATGACCCCAAATCGTCCGATCGCGTTCGTTTGAAGGTAAACATACACAAATCGCGGCCAACACGCAGAAGCAAACGGATAAATGTTCGTTTTCGGTCCGCTTTCGACCCATTTTCGGCCCAAGTTTGGGCCGCGTTTACGGCCAAACGGATAGCGCGCGGACGGGCGGGACGCGCGCCCTTGTCCTCCCCTGGCCCGCCCGTCAGAGACACAACCCCATTTCTTCCTCCCTTTTCGTCGCTCCACACTCGGCCCCTCGCCATCGCCGCCGCCATGCCCGTCATCCACCTTGCTTTGCCCGTCGGTGGAGCAGCCCCTTTTCTTCCTCCCTAGTCGTCGCTCCGCCCTCCGCCCGCGAACGTCCACCTTGGTGCGAACCAACGGCCTCGACGTGCCCTTTCCAGTCGCGTCTCCACCACGCCCGCAAGGTGTTCGACGCTTTGCTCGCAAGGTACCATGGATAGCGGAGATGAGTACTTCTTTCACAACTTCATTTGTTCATCGGATGATTCATCCTCGGACGATGAGGACATAGTGGTGGCAGCATTGGTCGTTCATGACCACATCAGTAGGATGCGGCCTCGGTTCAGGGGATCAATCCCCGGCCATGCTCCGGCCTTGGACTGCAATAGGGAGAAAGGGCACCACCTCCTCTATTCCGCTTACTTTGAGAGAACCGCACTCTACAAACCACATCAAATTCGTCGCCGCTTTCGAATGAGGAGGCATGTCTTCAATCGTATTTGGGAAGGAGTGGTTGCATATGACCCATACTTTGAATGCAAAGAGGACACCCTTGGCAAACTCGGCTTCTCTTCTTACCAGAAATGCATTGCGGCTATTCGCATGCTTGCATATGGAATTCCCGGTGATCTTGTACATGTGTATGTGCGTATGAGTGAGTCCACATGTCTCCTCTCAATGTATAGTTTCTGCAAGGCCGTGGTGGCAGTGTTCGGTCCTGAATACCTAAGAGAACCAAATGCCGCTGATACAGAGAGGTTGTTAACGATAATGCCGAGAGGGGCTTTCCGGGCATGCTTGGTAGTATCGATTGTATGCATTGGAAGTGGAAGAACTATACATTTGCTTGGCAGGGGCAGTACAAGGGACATGTGAAAGGTGCCACTGTCATACTTGAAGCTGTGGCTTCACAAGATCTGTGGATACGACATTCTTTCTTCGGCATGGCTGGTTCTCACAATGATATTAGCGTTCTTCAGCAGTCTCCAGTGTTTGCAAGGCTTCCAGAAGGTCACTGCCCGGAGGTCAACTTTGAGATCAATGGTCACCACTACAAGAAGGGATATTATCTAACTGATGGTATCTATCCCTAGTGGTCCACTCTTGTGAAGACCATACCCCATCCGCAAGGAGAGAAGAGATAGAGGTTTGCCTAAATGCAGGAGAGTGCTAGGAAAGATGTGGAGCGTGCATTTGGTGTGCTTTAGTATCGATGGGGTATTGTTTGAAACCATGCATTGACATGGAGCACTCAGAAGCTTTGGGAGGTGATGACTGCTTGTGTGACCATGCATGACATGATCATTGAGGATGAGTGTGATGGCAGTATCTACGACCAATGGTTTGATTTCCAGGGTGAGAATGTTGAGCTTGAGCACCCACCTCCTTCAACCTTTGAATAGTTTTTCCAATTTTATCGTGAGTTGCGTGATCGAAACACTCATACGCAGATGCAAGATGACTTGGTTGAGCACATGTGGGATCACATTGGCAATCGGTAGATTTATCGGTTTAATCACTTTTCCTGTGCACAAACTTTGAGTGGTTTTGTAAGACTATTTGATATTTTTAAAATTTTAATTGGATTGTAATAAAAGACTATTTCGAACATGTTGTTATGTTTGATTTAAACTATTTTTGCTATGCTTCATTTTGTTGTACTTGGCCTCCGGCGAACGAGATGGGGCGGAAGATGCGTCCGCGTGTTGGGCGCCCGGCCGATGCAAACCCAAATTCAGGCGGACACGGCCCCATTGTCAACCCCAAACGGACAAAATCCAGACAAAACAGACGTCCGTTTAGGGTCGTGTGTTGGAGTTGCCCTTAGAGCAACTCCAACGCGCCGACCAAAACAGACACGTGTTTTATCCGCATTTTGTTCATTTGGATCGGCTACCCACTCGTCATCTGCCTGTGTCGGACCGTGTGTTTTATCCGACCCAATTCTCGTCCACGCAGAAAAAATTAAACTTAAAAAAGGCCCGTGAAAAAGTGTTGCCATGCCATCTTGGTATTGCGTGAAGGGGCCGGTCGTGCCTCCATGAACTTGAGCAAAGGTGTCAGCTGTGCCCTCGTGGCCGGCCATGAATGGGCCTCGGCCGTCTTGGCTTTGGGTCTTGTCAACATCGAGGGCGGTGCCACCCCCACCGCCTTCGAAGATGATGTTCTCTATGATGAAATGGTTGGTTGTATCGTCGTCTATGGCCGCATTGTGTCGAACGGGTTGCGAGCGTCGGGATGCATGCCGGCGGGGATCTCCCGCGGTCGTTTCCTCTGGCCCCCGATGGACGATCCACCAGCCACATGTGTGGCGTTGAGGTCGATGGCCATGGCAGCGTGCGTGGCCGGTGAGGGAGTCCTGGATTATGGGGTCCCCGGGCGTACGGGCTATGTGACATGGGCTAGACTGATGGGCCGTGAAGATACAAGATAGAAGGCCTTCCCCCGTGTCCGGATGGGACTCTCCTTTGCGTGGATGGTAAGCTTGGCGTTCGGATATGTAGTTTCCTTTCTCTGTAAACCGACTCTGTACAACCCTAGGCCCCTCCGGTGTCTATATAAACCGGAGGGTTTAGTCCGTAGAGGCTAAGATCACAATCATACATGCTAGACATCTAGGGTTTAGCTATTACGATCTCGAGGTAGATCAACTCTTGTAACCCCTATACTCATCAAAGTCAATCAAGCAGGAAGTAGGGTATTAGTGTATTACCTCCATTAAGAGGGCCCGAACCTGTGTAAACATCGTGTCCCCCGTCTCCTGTTACCTTCGATCCTCAGATGCACAGTTCGGGACCCCCTCTCGAGATCCGCCGGTTTTGACACCGACATTGGTGCTTTCATTGAGAGTTCCGCTGTGTCGTCAGCAGAAGGTTTGATGGTTCGTTTAAACATCACCAACGACGCTGTTTCCGAGGAAACCTTCCTCCCCGGCCAAGTTTTTGTGTTCGGCGGCTTCATGCTGTGTGCCAACTCGATTGGCCACCTCGAACAAATCGACAGCTACGCCCCTGGTCATCAAATCAGTTTTGGAAACCTGAATTATGTCGCTGATATCCGAGGAGACTTGATCTTCGAAGGGTTCGCGGCCTCGACCACCGCTCTAGCCTTAGATCCGGAGGAAACCACTGGGTCCGAAGAAGGGAGCTTGGAGCCCACCGGACTCTCTGCAATTATAGACCTCACCACCAGAGACCCAGAGGAGACTGTGTCATCGGCGAGCCCGGAGTCAAACCATATTCCCCTTATTGTTGGAAAGCCGGACTCGTCCTCGGACGCTAATCCCGAACTCTCGAGGTCTACGACAGGTGAGCATGGCCAGGAGGCTTTTGCCCCGCCTGGCGCCAAAGACCCTTGTCTCTCCGTCCAATCCTCACCTCTAAGCGAGGCTCTAGACTTAATGCGATCCCTCGCCATCACAGAGGAATCACTTCCGAACTACGCCCAGCCCGGACTAGGGGCTGAGAGCGGGGAATTTTACGTCCCACCCATCACCCACTTCATAGCCACTGTCGAAGACTTAACCGACATGTTGGATTACGCCTCCGAAGACATCGACGGTGTGGACGATGATGCCGGAGACAAAGAAGGCCAAGACCCGCCGTTTACTGGATGTTGGACGGCCACTTCCACATACGACGTGTATATGGTGGATACACCCAAAGAGGATGATGGTGAAGGCAGGAAAGATCCGATTGAGGACAGTACTACTGATGTACCACCGAAGCGTTGGCGTCAGCGGCGCCGCTCAAAATTGCGCCGTGACAAAGACAGCAATACCGACACCGGAGACAATAACACTCCGGAGAACGCCGAAGACCCCGAAGCCCCGTCGAGCCAACATCTGAACATGATGATCAGGAGGAGGGGCAAGTTAACCCTGACGATCCGGTCGGGAACGATGACTCGGAAGATAGTAACTATCTACCACTCTCCGAGGATGATGTGAGCCTCGGCGACGAAGACTTCATCGTGCCAGAGGAACCACTCGAGTAGGAGCGCTTTAAGCGCCAGCTAATCGCCACTGTGAGAAGCTTGAAAAAGAAGTAGCAAAGCTCCAAGTCGAACAGGATACACTCAATGACAGATGGACCCAGGTCCTAGCTGCCGAGTATGGCCTTCAACGCCCAGCAAGGAGTTATCCGAAGCGTCGGCTACTGCCACAATTTGACGACGAGGCCCTTGAGCCAATACCGTCAAAACACAACCGCGCTGATGAGCCAGATCAGCCACCGCGCGGACGAGACAGAGCGGCCACTCAAGCCGAACACCAACCCGCACCACCTCGCCGCAGAGGCAGAGAGACAGCGGCTCCAGGATACACCTATGACCTATGACAGGACTTGGACAATAGAGCCGGTCAGACCAGATCAATTTATGGATCGAGGGGGCGTGCCCTAACGCGAGAAGACGGCCATCAGGCCTGGCGCGATAAGCACAACCTCACCCGGGCCGAAAACCGTATACGGACGTCATCCGAACTCTGTCGTGACGTCGCCCGACATAGAGGCGCCGCACACCCCTTATGCTTCACCTATGAAGTAATGGAGCACCAGTTCCCAGAAGGGTTTAAACCCATGAACACTGAATCATACAACGGAACGACAGATCCCGCAGTGTGGATCAAAGATTTTCTTCTCCACATCCAGATGGCTCGCGGTGACGATCTTCACGCTATCAAGTACCTCCCCCTAAAACTCAAGGGACCAGCACGGCACTGGTTAAACAACCTTCCAGAAAACTCTATTGGTAGCTGGGAAGATTTGGAAGATGCCTTTAGAGGCAACTTCCAAGGTACCTATGTTCGGCCCCCAGATGCCGATGACCTCAGCCACATAATCCAGCAACCCGGAGAGTCAGCCTGGAAACTCAGGACCAGGTTCTTAATTAAAAAGAACCAAATTGTCGATTGTCCGGACGCCGAAGCCATCGTGGCCTTTAAACACAGCGTCCGGGATGAGTGGCTCGCTAGACACCTCGGCCAAGAAAAGCCGAAGTCCATGGCAGCCTTTCCGCACTCATGACCCGCTTTTGCGCAGGGGAAGATAGCTTGTTAGCTCGTAGAAGCAACAGTACCAGCGACCCAGACACCTCCGAAGCCAGAGACGGCAACGGTAGGCCACGATGCAACAAACATAAGCGCCGAAACAACAATAACGATACCGAAGACACGGCAGTCAACGCCGGATTCAGCGGCTCCAAATCCGGACAGTGGAAGAAGCCATTTAAAGGAAACAAAGATGGTCCATCTAGCTTGGACAAAATACTTGATCGGCCTTGCCAGATTCATGGCACCCCTGACAAGCCTGCCAATCATTCGAACAGAAACTATTGGGTCTTTAAATAGGATGGTAAGTTAAACACCGAACGTAAGGGAAACAGGCCGCCAAGAGAGGACGATGAGAGCCTCGCCCACCGAACACAGGGGACAGGAGAAATCCCCCCCCCCCCCGAGGTGAAAACAATGAATATGATATATGTTACACATATCCCCAAGAGGGAGCGCAAGCGTGCGCTAAGGGACGTCCACGCCATAGAGCCGGTCGCCCCAAAATTCAACCCCTGGTCGGCCTGTTCGATCACTTTCGATCGAAAGGATCACTCGACCAGTATCCATCATGGAGGTTCGGCAGCCTTGGTCCTTGATCCAACCATCGACGGATTCCATCTGACGCGAGTCCTTATGGACGGCGGCAGCAGTCTTAACCTGCTTTATCAGGACACTGTCCGCAAAATGGGTATTGATCCGTCAAGAATCAAGCCCACTAAAACCACATTTAAAGGAGTAATACCTGGTGTAGAGGCCCGCTGCACGGGCTCAATAACATTGGAAGTGGTATTCGGTTCGCCGGGCAACTTCCGAAGCGAAGACTTGATCTTCGACATCGTCCCCTTCCGCAATGGTTATCACGCACTACTTGGACGAACCGCCTTCGCCCGCTTCAATGCGGTCCCGCATTATGCTTACTTAAAGCTCAAAATGCCCGGACCCCGCGGCGTTATTACAATTAATGGAAACACGGAGCGTTCCCTCCGTACAGAGGAACACACCACGGCCCTCGCAGTCGAGATACAAAGCGGCCTTATCGAGCCGCACACCTTATCGGCCATAAAGCCACCAGACAGTGTTAAACGAGTCTGGTCGACTCTGCACGATGACAGCTCGGCAACTCCAGAGCTAGACTAGCAGTTCCGCCTCCGTCGATTGCCACACACATTCGTGGCATTTGTACCGCGTGTGCATAATTATGCACTCGAAATACCTTGGGCATCAACGGAGGCACAATATGGATAGGCCTATAGTACGGTTTGAACCTATATGACCTTGCCCTTTTTCTTTGATCATTTTTCTCCTTGTTCTTCAACACCATAGGTGCATTAAAACCTAGCTAGTCCACAGACGTACAAGGACTCTTTCCGAGCCCGGTTTCGTACAAACAACCGTGGGCCATTGATACGTCTCCAATGTATCTTTAATTTTTGATTGTTCCATGCTGTTTTATTATCAATCTTGGATGTTTCATAATCATTTTATAGTCATTTTATATCATTTTTTGGTACTAACCTATTGACATAGTGCCAAGTGCCAGTTGCTGTTTTTTGCATGTTATTTACATCGCATGAAATCAACATCAGACGGAGTTCAAATGCAAAGAAACTTCACGGAGATTTTTTATGGACCGGAAGGAAGATATTAGGCCCTAGTTGCACCTGGGGGGAGTCCCGAGGAGGGGACAACCCACCAGGGCGCGCCAGGAGGCCCAGACGCGCCCTGGTGGGTTGTGCCCACCTCGGGTGCTCCCCGGACCGCCTCTTAGCTCTATAAATACCCCAAAAACCCCAGAACCCTAGGGGAGTCAACGAAATATTCATCCAGCCGCCGCAGAGTCCAGAACCACCAGATCCAATCTAGACACCATCTCGGATGGGGTTCACCACCTCCATTGGTGCCTCTCCGATGATGCGTGAGTAGTTCTTTGTAGACCTACGGGTCCGTAGTTAGTAGCTAGATGGCTTCCTCTCTCTCTTTTGATTCTCAATACAATGGTCTCTTGGAGATCCATATGATGTAACTCTTTTTGCGGTGTGTTTGTTGGGATCTGATGAACTTTGAGTTTATGATCAGTTATATCTTTTTATATCCATGAAAGTTATTTGAGTTTATTTGATCTCTTATATGCATGATTGCTTATAGCCTTGTATTTCTTCTCCGATATTTGGGTTTTGTTTGGCCAACTTGATCTATTTGTCTTGCAATGGGAAGAGGTGCCCGGTAGTGGGTTCGATTTACGGTGCTTGATCCCAGTGACAGAAAGGGAAACGGCACGTATGTATCGTTGCTACTAAGGATAAAACGATGGGGTCTATGTCTACATAGATAGATCTTGTCTACATCATGTGATTCATGTCATCGTTCTTATTGCATTACTCTGTTTTTCCATGAACTTAATACACTAGATGCATGTTGGATAGCGGTCGATGTGTGGAGTAATAGTAGTAGATGCAGACAGGAGTCGGTCTACTAATCTTGGACGTGATGCCTATGTAATAATCATTGCCTGGATATCGTCATGATTATTTGAAGTTCTATCAATTGCCCAACAGTAATTTGTTTACCCAAAGTTTGCTATTTTTCTCGAGAGAAGCCACTAGTGAAACCTACGGCCCCCGGGTCTTATTTCTCATATATTTGCCTTTGCGATATATTTTTCTCTTGCATTTATTTTTAGATCTATTAAACCAAAAATACCTTGCTGCGTTTTATTTCTATTTATTTTATTTGGCGTTCGATCTATCAATCTACTACAATTTTATCTCACGTCCGCTTGCCTATCTTGAGGCGCCGTACCCCGGAAGGGATTGACACCCCTTTAACACGTCGGGTTGCGAGGTGTTGTTATTTGTGTGCATGTGTTGTTTACATTGTGTTGCATGGTTCTCCTACTGGTTCGATAACCTTTGTTTCATCACTGAGGGAAATACATACTGTCGCTGTGCTGCACATCCCTTCCTCTTTGGGAAATACCGACGTGGTGCTAGCAGACAGGAGCTTTCTGGCGCCATAGCTAGGGAGACATCAAAAGGAATTTCTGGCGCCGTTGCCGGGGAGGATCTTCAACACATACCAGGTTCCTAATCACAAATCTCATCTCCTCACAATTTCAATTATTTGCCATTTGCCTCTTGTTTTCCTCCCCCCACTTCACAAAAATTTGCCGTTTTATTCGCCTCTCTTTTTCCGTTCGCTGTTTTCTCGTCAGATCTATTCTTTGCTTGCAATCATGAGTGATTTCGGTATGGCACCAACAGATGATGGCCTAACTCCTATGATAGGACGTACGGGCAATCTGGATGCTAAAACTTTTATCTTGGGGCAAGGGAACATTATGGGAAAAGAACGTATCCAAGAATTCTTCAATTGTGTTGGAAATCTAAGTCTTGATGATGCTCCTGTACTTAAAACTACTAGATCTTATGCAGATGCTATTTCAGCACTAGTTCTGAAACTTGAAAGTAAATTTATTCGTACTCATCCTACTTTGCAAAGATTGTTTTTTAGCTTCCAGAAATAAAGAATTATAGGGCTAAAAAGTTGGCCACTCTCGTTCTTACAAATGAGTTTGACTACATAATACGGGATGCTAGGGAAATCTTTGATTTTTATGGCATGAATCGTGAAAAGCCTGTGATAGATGAAATTCTTTACAATAGTGACTATGCTTTAAGGCATTTGCTCGGGGATAATAATTTTTTTGATGAGAATCTTAAAAAGGAAGTCCCCATTCTAGATATAATCCAACAAGTTTTCAATAATGTTAATCAACATTACTCTTGGATTGTTGCGGGAAATCGAAGGGGTTATGATGAAAACCAACTAAGGCTTGCTAAAGTTTCCATGGATAATATGTTTTATGTTTTGTTTATAAAACCCCATGATGGAAACACCTCTAAGAAAATTTAGAATAAGAAAGATGACAAAACTTAGATCTTTGCTTTATGCCTAGCTAAGGGCGTAAAACTATAGCGCTTGTTGGGAGGCAACCCAATGAATAAAATTTACTTTTGCTTTTTGCTTTCTGTTCTTGTGTGTTTACACAATTATGCTACTGGTATGATTGTGTTTTTTGTGTTTTAATTAGTGTTTGTGCCAAGTAAAGCCTTTAGGATTTCCTTTGGGTGATAGTTGTTTGATCTTGCTGAAAAACAGAAACTTATGCACTCATGAAAATAATTTTCATAAATCACAGAAAAGTGCTTTTTCCCTGATTCGCTTTGCAGAAGATTAATATACAAATTACCCAGGTCTTCCTAATTTGGCCGAATTTTTAGAGTTACAGAAGTATTCGAAAGTATCAGATTGCTACAAACTGTTCTGTTTTGACAGATTGTGTTTTCTTTGTGTTGTGTGCTTATTTTGATGGCTCTATGGTTTTCTTTGATGATTCTTTGCCATAGAAAAGTTGGAATACAGTAGATATAATACAAAAACAAAATATGAATTGGTTTGATACAGTACTTATAGTAGTGGTTTGCTTTCTTATACTAACGGATCTCACGAAGGTTTTGTTGAGTTTTGTGTGATTGAAGTTTTCAAGTTTTGGGTTATCTTACAATGGATGAAAGAAGGATAGAAGAGCCTATGCTTGGGGATGCCCCGACATCCCAAGCTATTACCCAAGAATGAGCAACCAACTAAGCTTGGGGATGCCCCCGAGTGGCATCCCCTCTTTCTTCTAACGACCATCGGTATTTTACTCGAAGCTATATTTTTATTCGTCACATGATATGTGTTTTGCTTGGAGCGTCTTGTATGATATGAGTCTTTGCTTGTTTTATTTTGTGTTTTAAGTCATGAATCCTTGCTGGACACACTTATTTGAGAGATCCAAAATTATGTCATGACTTGTTAGAATTGCTCTCTGTGCTTCACTTAAATCTTTTATGGGCTAGGACTTGCTCTAGCGCTTCACTTATATCTTTTTGAGCACGGTGTGCTTAGTATTTTTGAAGAAATGCTCTCTTGCTTCACTTAGATTTATTTGAGAGTTAGTAAAATTTTGAAGAAATTCTCTCTTGCTTCACTTAAATTATTTTGAGAGAAATAATTTGTTTATGCTCATGATCTTCACTTATATTTGTTTGACCTTATGAAAAGCAACACATGAAAATTAGTCCCAAAGTGATAGATATCCAAGAAGGATAAGTAAAAAAAATCATGAAGATCATTGGACAAAATAAACTTGATTCTTAGTAATAGTTTTGAGATATGATGATGTGATATGTGAGTTGTGTTGATGAGTAATTATGCTTTAGTAAGAATATTGTGTTAAAGTTTGTGATTCCATATGCAAGTACGAAAGTCAATAGTCATGCAATGAAATTATATCCTACTTGTGGTGCATTATTCGGTGTTAATTATGCTTAATGCTTGCTTATGAGATTATTCGTTTCTTGGTTGGTCGCTTCTCAATCTTTTGCTAGCCTTCATTTTGCACCAAGTATGATCTCTACTTGTGCATCCAAAATCATTTAAACCAATTTTGCCACATGAGTCCACTATATCTACCTATATGCGGTATTCTTTTGCCGTTCTAAGCAATTTTGCATGTGCCATCTCTAATTTTCAAAATAAACTTCTCTTTTATGTGTTCGTTTCAATCGCAGAACGGTGACGGGTGGCTAATATTTTACATGCTGGATGTATTATTCTCACGATGAGTGTTTATTCACTTGTCATTGCACGAGAGTAAGGCAAAGGTTTTAGGGATGCCCAGTCCCGAAATGCAAAATTGAATTTACTTTATGTTGTCAAATAACAAATTCTTTTGAAAGTGTTGGTATGGAGGGCAACCGTGGATACGGCTAGCCATGGAAAGTGAAAGAATGGTGGAAAAAGGAATAAACTTTATTTTCTGTTTGGGAACCGCCTATGGCATATCTAGCATGGAAAGTGTTCGGAACTCTAAGTCGGTTTTGTTGGTGGGATGGATACACCTTCCAAAATGTTTTTATCTCTAATTTTTCGCTTTGAGCTCTCGCACCTCTACAAATCCCTACTTCCCCTCTGCGAAGGGGCTTTCTTTTACTTTATGCAATTTTTATTTTTGAATTTGAGTCTCCATCTTCTCTTACAAAAGCACCAACTAAGAGGCAATATGATCGTACTTAAGTACTGGGTGTAGCTAGTATGCGAGTGTGTTTCATGAATGGGTCAATGTTTGAGCATGATGGGCTAGGGATAACTTATTTTAGCGTTGATATTTTGAAAGACATGGTTGCTTGTTGATATGCTTGAGTATCTAAATTATTATGTCAAAACTAGACTATTGCTTTGAATCACATAAAAGTCCAGATGTCCATGCTATAAAGAAAAGAATATGATATGACATGATAAACAACACTCCACATCAAAAAATCTGTTTGTATCACACACCTACTCGAGGACGAGCAGGAGTTAAGCTTGGGGATGCTGATACGTCTCCAACGTATCTTTAATTTTTGATTGTTCCATGCTGTTTTATTATCAATCTTGGATGTTTTATGATCACTTTATAGTCACTTTATATCATTTTTTGGTACTAACCTATTGACATAGTGCCAAGTGCCAGTTGCTGTTTTTTACATTGCAGGAAATCAATATCAGACGGGGTCCAAATGCAACAAAACTTCATGGAGATTTTTTATGGACCAGAAGGAAGATATTAGGCCCTGGTTGCACCTGGGGGTAGTCCCGAGGAGGGGACAACCCACTAGGGCGCGCCAGGAGGCCCAGGCGCGCCCTAGTGGGTTGTGCCCACCTCGGGTGCCCCCCGGACCACCTCTTTGCTCTATAAATACCCCAAAAAACCCAGAACCCTAGGGGAGTCGACGAAATATTCATCCAGCCGCCGCAGAGTCCAGAACCACCAGATCCAATCTAGACACCATCTCGGATGGGGTTCACCACCTTCATTGGTGCCTCTCCGATGATGCGTGAGTAGTTCTTTGTAGACCTACGGGTCCATAGTTAGTAGCTAGATGGCTTCCTCTCTCTCTCTTTTTATTCTCAATACAATGGTCTCTTGGAGATCCATATGATGTAACTCTTTTTGCGGTGTGTTTGTTGGGATCTGATGAACTTTGAGTTTATGATCAGTTATATCTTTTTATATCCATGAAAGTTATTTGAGTTTCTTTGATCTCTTATATGCATGATTACTTATAGCCTCGTATTTCTTCTTCGATATTTGGGTTTTGTTTGGCCAATTTGATCTACTTGTCTTGCAATGGGAAGAGGTGCCCGGTAGTAGGTTCGATCTTACGGTGCTTGATCCCAGTGACAGAAAGGGAAACGACACGTATGTATCGTTGCTACTAAGGATAAAATGATGGGGTCTATCTCTACATAGATAGATCTTGTCTACATCATGTCATCATTCTTATTGCATTACTCCGTTTTCCATGAACTTAATACACTAGATGCATGCTAGATAGCGGTCGATGTGTGGAGTAATAGTAGTAGATGCAGACAGGAGTCGGTCTACTAATCTTGGACGTGATGCCTATGTAATAGGCATTGCCTGGATATCATCATGATTATTTGAAGTTCTATCAATTGCCCAACAGTAATTTGTTTACCCACTGTTTGCTATTTTTCTCGAGAGAAGCCACTAGTGAAACATACGGCCCACGGGTCTGATTTCTCATATATTTGCCTTTGCGATCTATTTTTCTCTTGCATTTATTTTAAGATCTATTAAACCAAAAATACCTTGCTGCGTTTTATTTCTATTTATTTTATTTGGCGTTCGATCTATCAATCCATTACAATTTATCTCACATCCGCTTGCCTATCTTGAGGCGCCGTACCCCGGAAGGGATTGACACCCCTTTAACACGTCGGGTTGCGAGGTGTTGTTATTTGTGTGCAGGTGCTGTTTACGTTGTGTTGCTTCGTTCTCCTACTGGTTCGATAATCTTGGTTTCATCACTGAGGGAAATACCTACCGTCGCTGTGCTGTACCATCCGTTCCTTTTTGGGGAAATACCGACGTAGTCCTAGCAGACAGGAGCTTTCTGGCGCCATAGCTAGGGAGACATCAGCCGTTCCTCTCAAGGAATCTCCCTCAAAGGCGAACGCGAGGCAGACGTGTGGCAGGGTTTACAAAGGATCTTCAAGACCACCTCTTCTTTTTAGGACCTGTATACAGCTTTCCCTTGTTCACAAATTCTCGGCATGTAAAATAGCCTTGATGCTTATGGCATCCTCTGTAATAACACGTTTTGACGTATCAATCAGACTATAATACAAACGGTTTCGCCTAACCCTATTCGGTATTGGCTTACTTCCTGATACGTCTCCGTCTTATCTACTTTTCCAAACACTTTTTCCATAAGCATGATTTGAATGGAACTAACCCGGACTGACACTATTTTCAGCAGAATTGCCATGGTGTTATCTTTGTGCAGAAACAAAAGTTCTCGGAATGACCTGAAACTTCACGAAGATTATTTTTGGAAATAATAAAAAATATTGGTGAAAGAATCAAGGCCAGGGGGCCCACACCCTGTCCACGAGGGTGGGAGGCGCGCCTGCCCCCTGGGTGCGCCCCCCTGCCTTGTGGGCCCCCTAGAGCTCCACCGACCTCAACTCCAACTCTATATATTCACGTTCGGGGAGAAAAAAACAGAGAGAAGGATTGATCGCATTTTACGATACGGAGCCGCCACCAAGCCCTAATCTCTCTCGGGAGGGCTGATCTGGAGTCCGTTCGGGGCTCCGGAGAGGGGAATCCGTCGCCGTCGTCATCATCAACCATCCTCCATCACCAATTTCATGATGCTCACCGCCGTGCGTGAGTAATTCCATCGTAGGCTTGCTGGACGGTGATGGGTTGGATGATATTTATCATGTAATTGTGTTAATTTTGTTAGGGTTTGATCCCTAGTATCCATTATGTTCTGAGATTGATGTTGCTATGACTTTGCTATGCTTAATGCTTGTCACTAGGGCCCGAGTGCCATGATTTCAGATCTGAACCTATTATGTTTTCATGAATATATGTGAGTTCTTGATCCTATCTTGCAAGTCTATAGTCACCTACTATGTGTTATGATCCGGCAACCCCGAAGTGACAATAATCGGGACCACTCCCGGTGATGACCATAGTTTGAGGAGTTCATGTATTCACTATGTGTTAATGCTTTGGTCCGGTACTCTATTAAAAGGAGGCCTTAATATCCCTTAGTTTCCATAGGACCCCGCTGCCACGGGAGGGTAGGACAAAAGATGTCATGCAAGTTCTTTTCCATAAGCACGTATGACTATATTCGGAATACATGCCTACATTACATTGATGAATTGGAGCTAGTTCTGTGTCACCCTATGTTATGACTGTTACATGATGAACCGCATCCGGCATAATTCTCCATCACCGATCCAATGCCTACGAGCTTTTCACATATTGTTCTTCGCTTATTTACTTTTCCGTTGCCTACTGTTACAATCACTACAAAACCCAAAAATATTACTTTTGCTATCGTTACCGTTACTTCCATACTACTTTGCTACTAAATACTTTGCTGCAGATATTAAGTTATCCAGGTGTGGTTGAATTGACAACTCAACTGCTAATACTTGAGAATATTCTTTGGCTCCCCTTGTGTCGAATCAATAAATTTGGGTTGAATACTCTACCCTCGAAAACTGTTGCGATCCCCTATACTTGTGGGTTATCAAGACTATTTTCTGGCGCCGTTGCCGGGAGCATAGCTCTATTCTTTGAGTCACTTGGGATTTATATCTGCTGGTCACTATGAAGGAACTTGAAAGACGAGAAAACAAAATTTATCCCTCAACTACGAGGGGAGGTAAGGAACTGCCATCTAGCTCTGCACTTGATTCACCTTCTGTTTTGAGTAAGCTTGCGACACCTAAACCTGCTTCTGCTATTATTCTGATATGTCGCATGTTATTGATGATGCCACTTCTGCTATGCATGATACTTATGATGAAACTACTTCTATGCTTGATACTACTGTGCCACTTGGTGAATTTCTTGATGAACAACTTGCTAGGGCTAGAGAGAATGAAATTAGTGAAACTGATAATATTGATGAAAGTGATGATGAAGATTCTCCCCCTAGATATGAATTACATGTTGTGCCTAAGGGTTATGTTACGGATGAAGAAACTGCCAGGGACTTTCTTGCTTGCAATGATAGAAGTGATCTTAAGAAATTATTAGCTAAGCTGAAGGAAAAAACTCTGAATGCTAGAATGAAATATGATCCTGCTTATGCTACTTCACCTATTTTTGTTACTGATAAGGATTATGATTTCTCTGTCGATCCTGAGATAATTACCTTGGTTGAATCTGATCCTTTCTATGGCTATGAATCTGAAACTGTTGTGGCACATCTTACTAAATTAAATGATATAGCCACCTTGTTCACTAATGGTGAGAAAGCTCGCTACTATTATATCCTTAAAATATTTCCGTTATCATTAAAGGGTGATGCTAAGATATGGTTTAATTCTCTTGATCTTGGTTGTGTGCGTAGTCCCCAGGATATGATTTACTACTTCTCTGCTAAATATTTCCCTGCTCATAAGAAACAAGATGCTTTAAGGGAAATATATAATTTTGTGCAAATTGTAGAAGAGAGTCTCCCACAAGCTTGGGGGAGGCTTCTCCAATTACTCAATGCTTTGCCTGATCACCCTCTCAAGAAAAATGAAATACTTGATATCTTTCATAATGGACTAACCAATTCTTCCAGAGACCACCTGGATAGTTGTGCTGGTTGCTTTTTCAGGGAAAGAACAGTTGATCAAGCTGAAATTCTATTGAATAATATGTTGACTAATGAAAATAATTGGACACTTCCGGAACCAACTCCTAAGCCAACTCCAAAGAAAAGGGGTGTTCTATTTCTCAGTCCTGAAGATATGCAAGAGGCAAAGAAATCTATGAAAGAAAAAGGTATAAAAGCTGAAGATGTTAAGAATTTACCTCCTGTTGAAGAAATACATGGTCTTAATTTGCCGCGTGTTGAAGAAATACATGCTCTTGATAACCCGACACAGGTAGTAAATGTAAATTCTCTCTATAGATATGATAAAGCTGAAATCCCTCCTACTAAGTTTGCTAGCCAATGCTTAGATGAGTTTGATAATTTTATGGTTAAGCAAGAAAACTTCAATGCTTATTTTGGTAGAGAATTAAAACGCAATGCTTATATGATTGAACACTTGAGTGATTATATGTCTAGAGTTAAAGGTGAACTTAAACTCATTAGTAAACATGCTTCTAGGGTTACCACTCAAGTTGAACAAGTACTTAAAGCTCAGAATGATTTGCTCAATGAATTGAATAGTAAGAATAATGACTTTGTTGTTAGAGTTGCAACTAGAGGGGGTAAAGTGACTCGGGAACCTTTGTATCTTGAGGGCCACCCTAAGAGAATTGAGCAGGATTCTCAGAGAAATAATGTTGATACACCTAGTCCTTCTAAGAGGAAGAGAAAGAAAACTGATAGGACTGTGCATGCTTCTAGTGAACCTGTTGTTGACACACCTAAGAATCCCAATGATACTTCTATTTATGATGATGAAACACAATCTGGTGATGAACATGAACCTAGTGATAATATTAATAATGATGTTCATGTTGATGCTCAACCTAGCAATGATAATGATGTAGAGATTGAACCTGTTGTTGATCTTGATAACCCACAATCAAAGAATCAACGTTATGATAAGAGAGAATTTGTTGCTAAGAAGCACGGTAAAGAAAGAGAGACATGGGTTCAGAAACCCATGCCTTTTCCTCGCAAACCATCCAAGAAAAAGGATGATGAGGATTTTGAGCGCTTTGCTGAAATGATTAGACCTATCTTTTTGCGTATGCGATTAACTGATATGCCCAAAATAAATCCTTATGCTAAGTACATGAAAGAAATTGTTACTAATAAAAGAAAGATACCAGAAGCTGAAATTTCCACCATGCTTGCTAATTATACTTTTAAGGGTGGAATACCAAAGAAACTCGGAGATCCAGGGGTACCAACTATACCATGCTCCATTAAAAGAAACGATGTTAAAACTGCTTTATGTGATCTTGGAGCTGGCGTTAGTGTTATGCGTCTCTCTTTATATCGTAGACTTGATTTGAATAAGTTGACACCTACTGAAATATCTTTGCAAATGGTTGATAAATCAACTGCTATACATGTCGGTATTTGTGAGGATGTGCCTGTTGTGGTTGCAAACGTTACTATTTTAACGGACTTTGTTATTCTTGATATTCCCGAGGACGATAGCATGTCTATTATTCTTGGAAGACCCTTTTTGAATACTGCAGGGGCAGTTATTGATTGCAACAAAGGCAATGTCACTTTTCATGTTAATGGCAATGAGCATACGGTACACTTTCTAAGGAAACAACCTCAAGTTCACAGTATAAACTCTATTGGAAAATTTCCATCGATTATTTTTGGAGGTTTTGAATTCCCTCTTCCTACTGTTAAAAAGAGATATGATATTCTTATTATTGGGGATGTGCATATCCCTGTTGAGGTAACTTAGTGCTATTCGAAAATTCTCCGGTTTCATGCAATTCGTAATGAGTTTGTTAACAAGACCTGATCAACCTTGTTAGTGGATTCCTTTTGATGAGCATGAGATGGATGAAGTTAGAAAGCACAACCTTCTGTACCCTCCTTTTACTCTCTGTTATTTAGTTGAAATAAAGTAAAAATAGTATTTTCTGTCTGTTTTCTGAATTATCCGTGCAATGAAAAATACCCCGAAAATCAAAGTTCTCCAAATGCCTTGAAATTGAAATATGATTTTTTCTGGAATATTTGAGAATATCTGGCACTAAGAACACATCAGGGGGAGCTGGCACCTAGCCACGAGGGTCCAGGGCGCGCCCAGGGGGCGGGCGCGCCCTCCTGCCTTGTGGGCCCATGGTGGCTCCCCTCCACTTATTCCAGCCACACACACTCCTTCTTCCTCCCAAAAAAATCACTAACCAGCTCAAGCATGAGTTCTTGCTCATTTTGCTGCGATTTTTGATCTCCTTGCTCAAAGCACCTCTCACAAAACTACTTTGGGGGATTGTTCCTTGGTATGTGACTCCTCCAATGGTCCAATTAGTTTTTGTTCTAGTGCTTTAGTCATTGCAATTTTTTTTGCTGCCTAGGTGACCATGATCTTGAGCTTGCATGTCAAATTTATATGGTCCCAAGTAGTTCTAATGCATGATATAGTCTCTAGGCACTTGTAGGAGTAGTTGCTATCAATTTTGTTGAGTTTGGTTCACTTTTATTTTGAGTTACTAAAATTTTCAGAAATTTTCCAGAGGAAGAAATATGTTTAGGAAAATGTACCAAGATGGTCCTTCAAGGAAGCAAGGGCCCAGGCTCGCAATACGTGATGCGGACGATGAACCACCGAGGGAAGCTCAAGTGCGGGCTTGTGAATGGCCGTCAGAGGACTATGGATCGGGCAGGAATCAAGGAAGAATTTAATGCATATGTGCGTAACGCTGATCTTGTGAGCTTCGAGGCCGATAAGTGCCGTCAGTACCACTATCTCACTGATTCCTTTGTGAGAAGGTTTGAATTTTCATCTTCACGCAATTCTCAAACTGTCCTGTTTGATCTTTATGAAAATTCTTATACTATGGACTTAGAGGATTTTAGCACTGCTTGTAAACTCCCGCAATGGGGTAGTCCTAGTGAACCTCACAAATCTGAATTTAGAGATTTTCTTGCTAGTATAACTGTGGGGGAATCTAGAGATATAACACAAGCCACCATAGGGAGCATTTATTTTCCTGCTATACATTATTTTGCTCTCTTCATAGGTAGGTGCATCAATGGTAAAGATGAAGCATGTCACATGTGTGTCCCTGACCTCAGTGTTCTCAGGAGTGCTGTATTAGGAGATAAACATTATAATCTGGGAGCCATTGTTGCACGTAGGTTGCATAATAATAGGATTAATGGAGATTTCTTTGGTGGAATTTATGCAACCCGTCTAGCTAATTTTCTTGATATACCCATACGTGAGTATGATATTGAGTTGCCTCCTGTTTATTTAGATTATGAGGCTATGGTTCGTCATCAGTTTGTTGAGAGGAACAATCAGTTCCTCCAGTACCGACTAATCTTTGACAGACGACACACCTATCACGTCTCTCTCCCTGCTCCTACTTTCTTTGACTTTAAGGCAAAAGGGAGATATGTCATAACTAGGGAGGAGGCGAACGAGTACGAGAGGAGGACTGAGACAACTCGCCTCCAAGCTGTAGCCCACAATGCAATAGCCGCTGCATCTCAGTACGACCCGAGTTATAACTTTGGATATCCGCCAGGCCAGCCGTGGCAGTAGACCAACTTAGGCCAAAAGCCTAAGCTTGGGGGAGTACGTATTTCTCACCGACATTACATTCATATTCACACACTCATTGTCGATGCTCATACTTTTTCAATATAATATCCATGCTAGTTTATTTTCCTTTTTATGCCTTCTTCTTGTGTGTTTGATAACCTTTAACGAAACCAAAAAAATAGTTGTATCTTTTAGCTAGTTTACTTTCCATGCTTGTAGTAGTAGTAATTAAAAGAAAACCCAAAAAGATTTCATGTTCTTCTTTTGCTTGTTGGGAGCTTTCTCATGTAAATAGTTTTATTTCTTTTCTTTTCTTTGGGAGTCGATAGGAGAAGACCATGATGAAATTATTGAAGTGGATCTTATATGCATTATTGTTGATTTAACCAAGAGCCCATATTACCTTGTCTTCTCCTGTTTATTGAATGCTCGCAGATTCCAGCTTAGTCCAATGCACGTGCACTATTATTATTATCATCGTTCGGTCGTGCAGGTGAAAGGCAATAATGACGAGATATGATGGACTGATTGAGATGAGAGAAGCTGGTATGAACTCGACCTCTCTTGTTTTTGTAAATATGATTAGTTCATCGTTCCTGATTCAGCCTATTATGAATAAACATGTTTGCAATGACAATTAGAGATTATAGTTGCTTATGCCATGCTTAATTAGCTAGGAGTTTATAATGGTTTACCTTGGATGCCAACATGCTATTAGAATGGTTGTGATGTGGTATAGTAGGGTGGTATCCTCTGAATGATTTAAGTGACTTGACTTGGCACATGTTCACACATGTAGTTGAAACAAAATCAACATAGCCTTCACGATATTTATGTTCATGGTGGACTATATCCTACTCATGCTTGCACTCAATGTTTATTAATTTTAATGCATGTTCATGACTGTTGTCGCTCTCTAGCTGGTCGCTTCCCAGTCTTTTGCTAGCCTTCACTTGTACTAAGCGGGAATACTGCTTGTGCATCCAATTCCATAAACCCCAAAGTTATTCCATATGAGTCCAGTATACCTTCCTATATGCGGTATCTACCTGCCGTTCCAAGTAAATTTGTATGTGCCAAACTCTTTACCTTCAAATGAAATTCTGTTTTGTATGCTCGAATAGCTCATGTATCAACTGGGGTTGTCTGTATCTTCCATGCTAGGCGGGTTATTCTCAAGAGGAGTGGACTCCGTTCCTCACTCACGAGAAAATGGCTGGTCACCGGGATGCCCAGTCCCATGCTTTAAGTAAATCAAAACAAAATAATTGCTACAAAAAAAATACACTTCCGTGATGATACGTGTTTGTCACAGTAGGTCGCGTTTTCTGTCATGCATGTACATCCATGACAAATTTATGACAGAATCAAGATAGTCATACATGTGCTGTCGTAGAAGTGTTCGATGACATTGCCAAAATTATCATCATGGAAGTGTCCACTTCCATGACGATAAATCGCCCGTCATAGAAGTGCTTTCGTCAAGGGTGACCGACACGTGGCATCCACCGTAACGGAACGCCGTTAAGCTATCGGGTCGGATTTTGGATCCGATAACCCGTTACCAGCCACGACCAATGCCGATTTTCCACATGTAAAATTCTCATTGGCTGACGGATCCACGCGTCAGCTCCGCGTTGGCACAGGTGTCACTCATCCAACGGTCGAGATGGGCCTATGATATGTTGACACGTGGACTGGCCCAAAAGTGGCCCACAAAGTTTAAATGGGCCGGCCCAACCGAAGGCCCATAAGATTTAGCGGACCATAATGGGCCGGCCCAGCTAAAGGCCCACAAAATTTAGCGGACCATAATGGGCCGGCCCAGCTAAAGGCCCACACTATTTTGCAGACCATAATGGGCCGGCCCAGCTAAAGGCCCACAAGATTTTGCGGACCACAATGGGCTGGCCCAGCTAAAGGCCCACAAGATTCTGCAGACCATAATGGGCCGGCCCAGCTAATGGCCCAACATTCTCTGTCAAATCGGCCCGTCAACGGCCTGTCCTAAACTTGTCATCAACGCGGCCCATGGTCACTTCTGGCCCGTTAACAGTCCGCTAAGTAATTGGGCCGAATTACGGCTCGGTGTATTTCCGGCCTGTTAAAGGTCCGGCTTCATTTGGGCCCATTTACAGGCCATCAAAACTTTCGGCCCATGAACGACCATGAAGGATTTGGGTCATATTCGGCCATGTCTGACATTCGGCCTGTTAGAGGCCCACTATAGCTTTGGGCCACTTTCGGCCTGTTGTCATTTTCGGCCTGTGAATGTCAGACGTAAAGCATGGGCCATATGTGGCCCAACATCATATCGGGCGCATTAACGGCCCATATAAAAATGACGATAATCTAGCCTGGCCGAAGTTCCGGCCTGTTAAAGGCCCGTGTATTAGGTCGGCGCATTTACGGCCCGTCCGAATTTCGGCCTGTCAAAGATCCGCATTGTAAATGGGCCACCATTTCGGCCTGCTAAGTCGAGTGGGTTATTTGGCACAATCAGGGCCCAATCTCACTTTCGGTCTATTAAAGGCCCATGTTTTTATGGGCTCGAGATATTTACACCTGTAAACGGCCTATTTTTACTGAGGGCCCAAATTATGTTTAGGCCTGTTAAAGGCCCACTATGGGCACATGCCTACCAGAAAAATATGAAAGCTTATGCTGATTTAGGCCCAGATATTTTTAGTGGGCTACATGCCAATTTCGGCCCGTAATCGTTTTTAGCCCAATTGGAATGGGCCCGACGAATGTTGGCATGTTGGGCTCCTACGAAGCTTTCGACCGAATACATTACTAAGATAAACCTACACTATACAAAAATAGCGTCGTAATTATTGCAGCCTGAGGCAGCATCATAAATGTTGTATCACAACAAAATAAATTCGAACCATACAACAAAAGGCCTGTTGGCATAAAGTTTACAGTCCTTCCAGATAAAAGCACCATCAGATGTATAGAAGCACAGATCATTTGACCTGAGTGCTAATGTTTCAGGCTGTAGAATCTGATGGAGTAGCATGATCTCCACCTTTTTCCGCCATTGCTCTTGAACAACGAAGCGAATGTCTGATAGTCTGGTTTCAAAACCATTCATATCTTGACGACATTTCTCAACCACTATTCCTGTTTCCGAAACAACGTCCATTAGGGATTGGACTTGTGTCTGGAGCACAGATATATCACTCTGTCTAGCAGGAAGATTTTGTTCAGTAGGCGATTTGGACGAGTTTACCTTGACAACCAACCCAGAATTACGCAGGAAGGTGCTTTTTGCACTATTAGTGGAGAGATACTGACACACTACAGCAAGAGGTGACATTGTGCCTGTAGTAGCCTCGTCACCTTCAGGTGGTTGTGGTTGTTCAATCATTTGTTCCATAGCTTCCTGAAAGTTTGAACTTGTAGATTAGTGTACCAGATAAGTTACTAATGAGACAAAAACAAACAAAGTAGGTTAAACGTTTATACATAACTTATTTTGGTGAACTACTGTAATACATTAGCATGTATTGTAGTGCCAACTACATAATAAAATCACTTTCGGAACATATGTCCATGTAGCATGCCTACTGTATTGTCTATTTCCTCACATTCGTTGACATCTAAGGATAAAGAGACATGGTTTAAAGTAGGATGAACATAGTATGACATCATTCATATCATGGGCAAACAGATATAAAACAAACAGGCTATTTTATCATTGTGTGCGCACGTGAACATAACAACTAGATTACAGATCAAGACCAAAAGAATATCCTTCATCTCTTTTAAACCATGTAAGGTGAAATGATACGTTAAGACAACTGTGAATAAAAGTGAACAGAGTAACTGACATTGGCTGCAAACCAAGTAGTTAAATGAACACATCACAGTACCAATCAGTTCAAGGCAGGAGGAGTAAGGAATTACAACAGCGGCTTGAACTGGTGTGCTCATGCCCTTCATCTTGCTGGTGTGGCAATCCTTGAAGATTTGCACTGCATTCGGTTCAGGTTCTTTTTGGTCCGCACGGGCTTTCGTCTGTATTTGGAACAAGTCAATATAGATACGATAATATGGCACAAAAAAAAGGAAGTAGCAGCTATTTACAAGAGCCTCGCAGTGTGCAATATAGCTACGAGATCCTGTTGTCTGTTGGAATTTCACTTTAGAACGGTTGGTTTTGTTCTTCAAACAGTTAGCCTAGAAGAAGATACACTTGTAAGGCACATACATAAATACAAGTTCAATATGTGGTCTGATCAAATACATATAGCCTACCTGATACTTTGGATCAGACCAGTGTTTAACGAGGGCTGTCCAGTCTTCATCTGTAATATATTCCACTGGAGATGTTTGGGCGATTTCATTGTTAGCCTTGCCTTCAAAGTGAGATTTTCTAAGGTGGTACTGATACTGTCGCAGAGCAGACTGAAAAACATGAGTGCATGTTTGTTTAGTTGCATCATCTTTCAGATCCAACTTGAAACTCATCTGTTGAAAAAAGAATGTGAGTCTTATTAGGAGGAAGCTAGAAAGTATGGGACAGAGCAAGACAATATTACTAATTGCGATGAATAACATTACTTACGGATAAATGGTCAAGGAAGGTGTTAAACTGGGTATTGTCTTTCTCATTCCTGTACTGGATCCACGTTGGGAGGATACGTGCATGACACCTAACGGCAACGGCTGCCTCTGATACTAACTTGGCTGACTCTGTAGCATCACGTGGCCTTTTTAAACCTGCCTCAAAATGGATCTCCATTCTTCCTCCTTTAGATTTTGTTAATCTGTCAAGCATTATCCCTGATGTCTGTTTCCGCTTGCGACGTGGTGCTAGTTCAACAACGAATATGGAAAGTGTTAGTGTACATCAAACTGTGAGAGTACATATAAAGGAGCATGCAACTGCAACTTGACTCGGTCAGGTACCGTCTTGGTGTTGATGCTCATGAGGTTCATCTGATCTTGCCAAGTCCTGTTGTGTCAGCAGTGCTTTGGAAGTAGTGTTAGGTGTGAAGGCAGCTTGGGAACTGGCCAGTTCCGGAGCAAACGAATGAGTAACTGGTTGATATGCTGGTACAGTTGAAGCGGATGCTGCAGCTGGTGGAGCAGGTGATACTGTGTTTGCAGATTTAGCCGGTGGACTTGGACCTTCTACTGCACTATAAGTACCAGCAGAATCTCGACGGCAGAACCTTTTCCGTTTCACCCGACGAGTAACAGCACTCCCTACTATATTATTTTCCTTGCTCTTTTTTGACTTTGCCATGTCAAGCTGTACCCACAACATAAAAGAATAAAATCACTCTTCAGAACTCATTGATGCATGATACAGACAAGCAATACTTTGATGTAAGACAACCGTATGAGGATGGAATATGTAAGAAAAAAAGGACGGCATGACATATTCACAGCTATGATGTGCAAACTAAGCAGAAGGATTTTCAAGAAAATAGAAGTAATGGAAGCTAGACACCATATGAAAGATGCAACCAATATTACTCTGCCAAGTTAAAAGTGTCTTGTCATAAGTGGCAATTCAAAAAATTAGAAGCAGTACAACGTAGAAATCAATTGAAGATGCAACCACTATCAAACTGCCATGTTAAAAGCGTCCAATCATGAGTGACTGATGCGGGATACACAACAGCAGTACTTTGATGTAAGAACATGGTATGATAGATAGATGTAGTGTATTCTAGACACAGAAAGCCATGTCATATGCACATGTATAACGTATAAACTCAGCAGGTGCAATTTAATCAAAATAGAAGAAATACAGGCTAGACAACATATGCAACATGAAACCAATTATCACACTGTCAACTTAGAGCAAGCACCTGCGATGGTGGAGTACGGGAGATGAACTCATCATGTAGACTTGGGACTTCAACTTCATTAGCAGTAGCAGTGGCAAATCTAGAGAGTCTCTGTTTGCGTCGGTGCGGAGGACCACCAACATCCCCTAACTTACTCTTTTCCTTCCTATTTTTGATATTGCCTTATGAAGTCAAAACCACAAGAAGATGAATAAAATTAGCTCTGCATAACTGGTTGATGCATGCTACAGACGAACACTACTTTGATGTAAGGCAAGCGCAGGATAGGAGGATGGAATATATACAAAAAAAGACAGCGTTTCATATTCACACGTACGATAGGAGGATGGAATATGTATGAAAAAACAGTAAGCGGAAGGCATTTCAACAAAATTAGAAGAAATGAAAGCTAGGCACCATATGAACATGCAACCAATATCACTCTATCAGGTAAAAAGTGTCTCGTCGTAAGTGCCATTCAAGAAATTAGAAGCAGTACAAGCTAGAAGACAATGCAAGATGCAACCTACATCACAGTCCCAAGTTAAATGTGTCTTATGGGTAAGTGATCGTTGCAGGTATAAGTTGTAAGCTACACAGATGCAATTCAACATAATCAGAAGCAATACAAACTAGACATCATACGGAAAACGCAACCACGTATAACAGTTCCAAGTAAGAGCAAGCACCTGTGATGGTGGAGTAGGGGAGATGTGCTCATCATGTACACGTATGTTCTAGAAACAGGAACACGTGTCATATTCACAGGCATTATGTGTAAAGTAAGCAGATGCAATTCAAGTTAGAAGCAATACAAGCTAGACATCATACGCAACATGCAACCACATATAATAGTGTCAAGGTAGAGCAAGCACCTGTGATGGTGGAGTAGGGGAGATGTGCTCATCATCTACACAACTACGTTGACTATCCAGCCTTGTGTTGTCTTGCGAATCTTGTTGGGAGGATGGCGGAGTAGAATCTGTAGAGACCCCCTGTTTGAGTTACTCCGAAGGACCAGCATCATCCACTACCGGACTAATTTCCTTCAGCTGTAATGATTTTGCATTGTGAAGTCAAACCGATAAGAAAAAGGAATAAAATTCACTCTTCAGAACTCATTCATGCATGATACTGACGAACACTACTTGGATGAAAGGCAAACACATGATGCGAGGATGGAATATGTATGAAAAACAGGATGGTGTGACATATTCACACCTATGATGTGGTAACTAAGCAGAAGGCATTTCAACAAATTAGAAGCACTGCAAGCTAGACACCATATGAAAGATGCAACCAATATCACTCTGCCAAGTTCAAACTATATGGCGTTTCAACAAATTAGAAGCAGTACATGCTAGAAATCATATGCAAGACACAACCAATATCACAGTGGCGACTTAAAGGTGCCTTATCATAAGTGACTGATGCGGGATATGCAAGAATAGTAGTCTGATGTAGAAACAAGATCACATGTCATATTCACAGGCATTATGTGTAAAGTAAGCAGATGCAATTCAACAAAGTTAGAAGCAATACAAGCTAGACATCATACGCAACATGCAACCACATATAATAGTGCCAAGTTAGAGCAAGCACCTGTGATGGTGGAGTAGGGGAGATGTGCTCATCATCTACACAGCTACGTTGACTGTCTAGCCTTGCGTTGTCTTGCGAATCTTGTTGGGAGGATGGCGGAGTAGAATCTGTAGAGAACCTCCGTTTCAGTTGCTCGGAAGGACCACCATCATCCAATGCCTTGCCAATTTCCTTCAGCTTTATTGATTTTGCATTGTGAGGTCATACCGACAAGAAAAAGGAATATCATTCGCTCTTCAGAACTCATTCATGCATGATACTAACGAACACTACTCTGATGAAAGGCAAAGTCATGATACGAGGATGGAATATGTACGAAAAAATGGACGGCTTGACATATTCACACCTATGATGTGGTAACTAAGCAGAAGGCACTTCAACAAATTAGAAACACTGCAAGACACCATATGGAAGGTGCAATCAATATCACTCTGCCAAGTTAAAACTGTCTCGTCATAGGTGGCGTTCATCAAACTAGAAGCAATACATGCTAGAAATCATATTCGCAAACCAATATCACACTGCCAACTTAAAGGTGTCCCATCATAAGTGACTGATGCAGGATACACAAGAAGAGTAGTTTCATGTAAGAACATGGTGTGATAGACAGATATAGTATGTACCAAAAACAGGAAAGCGTGTCATATTCACATGTATCATGTGTAAGCTAAGCAGATGCAGTTTACACTAATTAGGAGCAATACGAGCTAGACACCATATGCAACATGCAACCAGATATCACACTGCCAAGTTAGAGCAAGCACCTTGGATGGTGGAGTAGGGGAGCAGAGACTTGGACCTTGTAATGCACTATCAGTACAAGGAGAATTAGTACAGATGCTCCACTTACGTTGCTGCAGAGGACCACCATCATCGCCTTCCTTACTCTTTTCCTTCCTCTTTCTTGATTTTGCCTTGTCAAGTCAAACCCACAAGAAAAAGGAATAAAATTTGCTCTTCGGAACTCATTGATGCATGATACTGACGGACACTACTTTTATGTAAGGCAGCCGCATGATAGGAGGATGGAATATGTATGAAAAACAGGACGGCGTGACATATTGACATGTATGATGTATAAAGTGTAAACTAAGCACAAGGTGCTTGAACTTGTTAGAATCGATGCAAGCTAGAAACCATATGAAAGATGAAACCAATATCACACTGCCAAATTAAAAGGGTGCCCTAACAAATGTATTTGACCAAATTAGAAGCAATACATGGCAACAGGCTAGAAATAATACGCAATATGCAACGAATAAAGGTGACTCATCGTAAGTGATTGATGCAGGATACAGAAGAGAGGTAGTTTCATGTAAGAACAAGGTTAACACATAGATGTAGTGTGTACCAAAAATAGGAAGGCATGTCATATTCACAGGTATAGTGTGTAAACTAAGCAGATGCAATTTACCCTAATTAGAAGCATTACAAGCTAGACACCGTATGCAACATGCAACCACATATCACACTGCGAAGTTAGAGCAAGCACCTGTGATGGTAGTGTAGGGGAAGTGCGGTCTTCAGGTACAGAGCTACGTTCAATATCTTCATTTAGGCTTGCTGTTTCTTGAGAATCATGTGGAGAGGATGAAATTGCATTCTTTATAAGAGTCTTGCGTCTCATATTAACCCACGCGCGTGACTGTCTCATCATAAGCGATAGACGCAGGATACACAAGAACAGTAGTTTGATGTAAGAACATGGTGTGATAGGCAGATGTAGTATGTACCAAAAACAGGAAGGCGTGTCATATTCACATGTATAATGTGTAAGCTAAGGAGATGCAATTTAACAAATTAGGAGCATTGATGAGGGATACACAAGAAAAGTAGTTTGATGTAAGAACATGGTTAATAGAAAGACGTAGTATGTACCAAAAACAGGAAGGCATGTCATATTCACAGGTATAATGTGTTAACTAAGCAGATGCAATTTACCCTAATTAGAAGCATTACAAGATAGACACCATATGCAACATGCAACCACATATCACACTGCCAAGTAAGAGCAAGCACCTGCGATGGTGGTGTGGGGGAATTGCGGTGATCAACTAGAGAGCTACGTTGACTATCTTCATTTAGCCTTGCTGTTTCTTGAGAATCATGTGGGGAGGATGACACTGCACTCTTTAAATGAGTAGGGCGTCTCACAGTAACCCACTCGGGTGACTGTCTCATCATAAGTGATTGACGAGGGATACAAAAGAGCATTAGTTTGATGTACGAACATGGTTAATAGACATATGTAGTATGTATCAGAAACAGGAAGGCATGTCATTATCAAAGGTATAATGTGTAAAGTAAGCAGATGCAATTTAACCAAATTGGAAGCAATACAAGCTAGACACCATATGCAACATGCAACCACATTTGACAGTGCGAAGTTAAAGCAAGCACCTAGGATGGTTGTGTGTGGCAATTGAGATCATCAACTGCAGAGCTACGTTTACTGTCTCCAACTGCTGACACAGCACCCATTAGAGCACTGAAACGCTTAGTGTTTATCTTCGAATTACACTGGAGCGACTTCTGTCTTTTCTTTTCTGCATTCATCAACACTGCGTCAGAGTCTGAAATACCCATGCATAAAAAAACAATAGTGTGAGTATGGGTGAAGTGTGTGCACAATTAGTACAGTGTAAAGGTAGCAGATAGCAGGTCGGTGAGAAATAAATGACGGGAGACATATGATAGCTCTACAACATGCATGGCACACTAAATTACTACAGGATTCTATGAAAATAATAGTCGACTGAAAGCAAATAGGTCAGTCCATTTTTTCTGCACCGGCCGATGTACAAAGAATTGGCAGATCACCTTCATCTACCTCCAGCCAGTCAGTGTTGACGATCTTCCTCGAAACGCCAGCGACCACCGGCCCAGTATTCCTCCCCTGCCTGCGCCCTCCCCTCGGCCTCACCGCACCGCCGTGCTTGGCACCGCCCCCCGGCCATCCATTCAAGCCCCGCCGACCTCCAGATCGGGCGCAAGCAGCTCCTGCGCCCCACACCCCTATGATAGACACCGATGCGCCGCTTCCCCGGGGAACAGGCGGACTAGGTGCTCCGCGCGCCTAAGCGGGTGCTGCTTCTTTTAATTGCGGTTCGACTGACCCTGAATTGAAATCCAGGCGGGCTACTGACCTCTAGCAAAGGTGAAATAGTAAAAGGGAGGAAACCTTGTGCATTTAGTATCACGAAGAAGATGCAGTAAGAAGCACTCAACTAGTTTCTTTCGTGGGATGAATACGGTGTGAGCGGAGACGCAAGATTTGCACGAATAAGGGAAGAGGAGTACCTCTTTCTGCTGGCAGTGCTGTGTCCTCCTTCTGTTTTTCCGACGATCTTCTTGTTGTTCACCGGAAACCAGAAGTTGTGGAGGATGGTGCAGCCTTGGACGAACCCATGGCCAAGTTGTTGAGTGTGGTGCGGTGGCCGTCTGTCGGCGGCGGGGAAGCAGATCCGAGGCGGCGAACGACGGCGTAGCGGGAACAGCTCCGGTGCGGTGGACGGCTGCGACAGTGGAGCCGCAGCAGTGAGGCGCAGGACGGCGTGGTCGGAGTGGTTCTGGTACGGCGCACGTCGGCGTCGTGGAGGCAGCTCTGCCTCGGCTTCAGCTGCTAAGTCCTTGAGGGCGTTGCGGTTGCGGTTGCGTTGGACGACGACGTCGGGGTACCGGCTCCGGCGTGATGGAGGAGGGCGGCGGTAGATTGGCCGCTATGGGGTGGAGGACGGAGGAGGCTGGGGTTTCGCGGCTGGTGGAGAGGGCGTTTTCGCGCCCACGGAGTATGAATGGGGAAACGGAGGGAGGCGGGGAACTAAGGGGGAACAATGTTTCGGTTTGAGATGCGCTTGTTTGAAATTTGGGGAAAGTTACAAACTTTGCCCCCATCTAAAATTTCGGACATATTGCGGGTTGGGGGTAGGACAGTCATGTCAGGTGTCCCAAATGTGGGTGGGATAGATTTCGGCCGAGCGCATGGGTAGGCGCCCACAGCGTATGAATGCTTCTCGGGGGCGGTTGAGACTGACGTCTTGGTGAAGTTACAAACCTACCCCGGTTTAGACCTTTGGACATCGGGCCGATAGGCTACACGGGCCAGAGTCAGGACAGTAATTTCCTACCACCAAAACATTAGTCTCGCGCGGTTTCGGGTGACCAGAGGCCTATTTGGCGCTTCGTTCAATATTTGGGAGCAGAAGCATTAACGTTTTCGGTTCTCTTGAATTGAACTTTCAGGATTTGTCAAACTTCACAAATCTTTACTCTTGAAAATCCTAAAGCTACGATTATTTTGGAATGGAGGGGGTACATTTGAATATACATTGTACACGAGTATATATTAAAAAATATGCAACTTACCTCAGTTCATGCATGGTTCCAGATATAATCTCCTTGGTTGCAAAAAAAAAGTTAGATATGCGTATGAATATATATAGCATGTTCAAACTCACAACAAAGATTGATGCCCCCTTTTACATCTGATTTACAAATGCCATTATCTCGGGTTCAAATAGATGAATGCACTTCCTATGAATTCGAATCTTCGAAACCCCCTTTATGTTGAATTCGACATGTATTCTATTTCGTAGCTAGCAATTTGGAATGTATCCATGCAAGTGACAAATGTATAAAGTGCTTCACACTAACAACATGGAGTGCACTAATTAATGTTTATATATGAATTGCAAAAGCATCCATTGCCTGTATTTCAAACCGCTCTCACTCTATGGATCGATAATATGAAATAAACACATGCACATGCTAGAATTCAATAGAGTATGGGTGTCTGATAGACCGATTTTCGTCCATACGCAATTTGCAAATTCATGATCTCATCCAAAAATAATAATGCCATTTATATTTTAATTTAATGCGTAGAACTGCCTTTTACACGTAGATGCACTATGCCTCGCCCCGTTCTCACAAACGCGTTATATATCTCTCTATCTAACGCATAAGTGCACACACTTTATATGCATGGCATTTCTCTTTCACACGTGCTGACAATCTCTCTCAGGGTGTCGGGGTGTCTCACGCACATGCTCTCTCTGTTTCTCTCGCTCTCTTTCTGACTACTATGTACCACTCTTTTCACTAATCTCAGTTGGAAAACACTATTTCTCTCACATGCATATATACACATGCACGGTCTCTACTAGCCCTCTATACGCACATATATGTGC
>NC_057796.1:385393720-385395154 GCF_018294505.1 Triticum aestivum
CCCCCGACACACCTCTCTCTTAGTAGTTGGCAGATATGATTTCATCATATCATTCGGTAGGATATCCCTGGCTGTTAGGCTGGATGGTAATACGAGGCAAAGTTTTACCCTAGTTCGGATCGGACCCTTGTAGTTGAAGAAAGAGCCTACTCCTGGTACTGTATATTAGTGATAGGGGTGTGTACAAAGTACACGTGAATACCAGGCATTGTGCGTGTGTGTATACTATCGACGAACTAGCCCCCAAGCTTGTATAGCATACTAAGGGCCTAGGGTTACAAATCATATATAGTCGGCTTATCACCAGTGGGGATAGAGTCCTCCGCGACTCTGGTAGCTTCGTGTTGTACGCCGAGTCCTCCACATGGGTCTTCGTATAACACGTCTCGGTCCAACCTATATGTGGTGCAGGATGGAACCGACCCATGAGTCTTCATGTTGACCCACCACAACTAGAAATGATGTGCCCACCACACCACACACGCAATCGGCCACTAAGAAAATAAGCATATACAATAGTACAACGGTATCTAGCTCACGATACGTCTCCATATTTTGTTGATGACACTGATGGACTTTGCATTTGATGCGTGCTCCGTATTTTGTTGAAGACACTTACGGTCATTGTATTTGAAGCGAAAGCACGATATGGTCACTAGACTTCAGAATAAGCTCATCACGGTCACCGCATACATTTTGTCATGCTAACCAACATATGGTTGGATGGTTAGAGGATAGTGGTTTCTCGAGCCCACCAAGGTTGAAGTCTCGGTGCTCGCATTTATCTTGTGTTAATTTTAGTATTTTTCGGCGATGTACGTTCAGTGGGAGGAGACGTTCCACTCGACTACGAGGCACCTAAGGTGACTTCATAAAATCTCAAGATCATATATGTTGGCCCACTCTCTCGAAGGTGCTCATAGGGGTAGGGTTCGCGTGTGTGCGCTTATAGCGGTGAGTGCTTGCGTATATATATGAGCCCTTGCGTCTGTACCGTGTTAAACAAATACATATCATGATTATACGGTCACTGGCTCACCCGTACAACTCCGTATTTTGTTGATGACACAATCAATTGACCAGTCAAACATTCCACGCGACGCAACTAGTGTTGCACCATCGGGGCGCGTAACCGTGGGGCCCACCTGTCAGCCCGTATATGAAAGAAAGAAATGGTAGTTTGAGTCTATACTGTGTTAATAAAGTAGGAGTACATTTTAGGGTGATCATACGGTCACTGGCTCACCATACAGCTCCGTAATTTGTTGATAACACGATCAATTGACCAGTCAAACGGTCCACATTCAGCAGCGCACATTACCATAGGGCCCACCCGTCAGCGCGTATATGAAGGACATAAATGGTAATAAATTAGTGGTCGGTGGGTATTCGAAGTCGTGAGACCTCTGGTTGGCAGTCACCGGCGGTTGGGGG
>NC_057796.1:385395476-385407171 GCF_018294505.1 Triticum aestivum
GCTAGAGGGATGGCCGGTGCGGCGGCGGACCGGCGGTGGGGAGTGGTTTCGGGGAGGGCGGGCCGGCCACGGGCGGCGGGGGCTGGCGGTTCGGCCGGTGGTGGCTGGCGGCTCAGAGGGGGTGGAGTTTGATGATAAACTGGAGGCCCTTGATTTCGTATCCAATGGCTGGAAAATCTAATGACCAGAGATGAAAAAGTCAGTCGACTGACGTGTAGCCTCACCCCGCACGTACACATGCACGCACGCAAGACACGCACGCATGTAGGCGTGCAACACTGACACGTACACACGCACGCATGCTGGCATGCAACACTGACACGTACACATGCACTCACGAACACACGCACGTACGCACCCATGCATGCAACACTGAAACGTACCCTTGCACGCACGCAACACTCGCACGCCTGCATGCACACAGCACACGATGCAAGACACACGCTCAACCTATACGTGCATGCACCCTTTGTTAAGGACATGGATTGTTACGAGTATTAATCAATCTTATCTGTGATAAGCAGAACATTCATGTTTGCAGCGGTCTTTATGAATCACAACGTATCGAACGGGCTATCAACATAGTAGGCTTATCTACATGAAAAAAGATGACGTCACACTCAATGAACAATCATCGGTTTATGAAATGCCCGCTTCTGACCGCCCTGGCCCACCAAAGGTTCCTCTGCTGTGCGCTGCCTGCGTTGGGTCACTGACATGCAGGCCATGCACCCAAAGAGCCCACACATCAGTGGAAGAACGGCACGGTGTCCTAGGTCAGAGTCCAGGGCGCCACTCGCGGCACGCTCGGCTGAACACGCCTCCGTGCCGCATTCAAACGCCTCCATGAAACCCGCCCGTGTGGAAGCCGAGAAACCCACTCTGGACACACGTCCGTTCATGACCGGGCCGGCGTTAAACGCAACGCCGGCCGAGCTCCTCCCGTCCGCCGTCTATTTAATCTCCTATTTAAACAAGGCCAAACGCCGGCCAAGAATCGCACACCTCCGCCGCTCCCCTATCTCCTCCACCATTTTGTCCACTCTTACAATGGCTTACGAAGAGTAGTTATTCCGCATCCAAGCCGGCTGGGTAGCCCGCTGGATACGAGCTATGCAGCTCGCTGATCCACCTCCCTCCCCTCGCCCGACGAAGCCAGTTGCCGCCCCAAGCCGGCGCGCGGTTCAGCAACTCGCCGCTCCAGGCCAGCTCGACGAGGAGCGGCGCACGGGCGTCGTTGCTGCCGTCCACGCCGCCGCCTCGTACCGCGTCTCCCGTTTCTGTGGCCGAGACTCCCATGCCGGCGGCCGCGCCATGCAAGCAGCGATAGAAGCCGGGTGCGCGGAGAGCGACGAGTCGGCGGCCAGCGCCTCCGCGTTCGTCGCCATCATCGAGGAGAAGTAGAACACGGGAGGCCGCCGCCGCTTGGGTCCCATGAAGGCCACCGCGGAGGCGACGCCGGCGTACACAGCAGGTGTCTTGCCGGATCCTTTTGTTGCGAGGACCTTCGTCGACCCCGCATGGGCTCCACGGAAGAGGGGAATGTTAGGATGAACTCGAGCCGGTGCCGTCCATGGCAAAGTAGTGGCCGGTGATGAACTCGAACCGGTCCCGGCCACCATCATCTTCGGCACCAGCCAATGTTATCAGTTGGGCACTGGGGAAGCGAGCCGTCCTTTGCGCTGAAGCATATACCTCCGGGGCTCCCGGCAGTCCGGTGATCGTGTTGCCCGACATGAGGAACACAAATCGATCGGTGGGCGACCATTTAGGCCAGGTATTATATAGCTGTGTTGTCTAGAACTAGCACCGCGTAGTTCATTTGAATGTAATGAAATTCGTCATGTTTGTATGAAAATCCGGTATTTTATATGATTTCCGTCGTTGTTTATATGAAATATCAGTTTGTCTACGTGTTTGCGTGAATTTCGTCCAGTTGGTTGAGTTGCTGTCATAATGTGTGCGGCTACGGTTGGATGGCGTAATTTGCGGGTCGCCGGTCGGTCTGCGGGCGGCTCGGGCGGCGTTGTGGGACAAAAAAACACAGCTCGTGCGAGCTCGTCTCCAATGTGCGCGCTGGAGGATGCATGCCAGCATGAGCACCCGAGCCATTCCTCGTTCATCGGTGGCAAAGGCACCGGTGGACAAAAGGGTCGCCAATATTTTGGCTACCCCGGGCAAGATCCAAACAGCCCCTCCCAACAGATTCAAATCCCTCGTTCGCCGTGGAATTTTGCCATGTGTTGTTTTCATGGACTAGCAAGATGCCCGTGCATTGCATGGAACATCAAGATGCATTTTATTACAAACTCCCGCATGCATGCAAGGGATAATTAATGTCCTCCTTTGCTAGTACCACGAGGCAAACACCATTAATATTGCATCGATTAGTGTTAGTGGCCTTGTATATCTGCAAATTGTAATTTTGATAGTGGCCCCTTGTATATAAAAATGGTGGGAGAAAGATGAGAGATAAGGTGAGGAGGAGTGGGGCGTGGTGGTGACTGGTGGTCAGACTGGGCGGAGGCATGGGGATGGACGGCGCATTATGTGTAGGTTTGTATCTCTCTCACACACACCCACGTAGGTGGTGGACGTGCAAGAAGAGAAGAGGTGCACACACGGCGCACGTACTCCCGTCTCTTTCCCAACCACACCCGCGCGGGTACACGGTGGAGCTCATTTCTGTACGAAAAAGGCAGCCCACGTGGTAATTTGGCACATGTACTGGTTGTCCACTTGGTGGAGGGAGGATCGTCTACCACGGGTGAACAAACAAATTGCGACTTGACGCGTTATGTTAAATTAAAAAAAGAGGCAAACCATGTGGGGCCTACCTTAGAGGCAAGGCTCTATACACTGGAGTACTTTTGATGTGTCGCGTCAACTCGCAGAACGAGGAGAAGCTTGCTTAGTACGCCGTCTCCCCCGCCCACGGGCGCGGTGGCTCGCAGGATGAGGTGAAGCTTGCTTACGAGTAGTAGTAGTAGTAGTACTACTACTACTACTACTACTACTACTACTACTACTGTACGCCTTTACGCCCGCTCCCTCGCCCACGCGCGCGGTGGCTCGCAGCACGAGGAGAAAATTTTACTACTCCCTCCGTTTACTCCTCGTCCCTACTACGTACTTTGGTTAGTACTCCCTCCATTTACCTATACAAGGCCACTATAAAGAAATACATTTTGCATCTATACAAGGCCACAAATAGTAATCGAGACAGAAGTTACTACGCCCTCCTTTCCAGTTTATGGCTCAATTTCAAAATCTCTCCAACCAAGGTAGACCGAATTAATTTTGTAGTTTGCACAAGTAATTAGTACGCTCGTTTTTCTCAAGAAGTTATGTTTACCGAGGCATTAATTAGAACGAATGCATGAATGACCACTAAATTTCCATGAACTTGTACATGCATTGGTTAGTTTCCTCTTGACACTGCTTGCGTCGGGTGATCTAACGCACCTCGAAATCCAACATGTAATGGTACTACTACTAGTATAGTAGAATTGAGACTTATCAAACAGAAAACGAATGTTTTTTAGATGAGCCCTATAAACCCTAGTGGGTACGTACTCCGTAAAAACAAATTTTTCCAAAACTAAGTCGCTCCCTTTCATGAATTCTGTAGTATACTCCTCCATCGACGCTCCCTTTCATGAATTCTGTACTTCCTGTCGCCGACACGTGGGACATATAGCAACCGGGTCGACGTGTCAAGCACCAAATAACAGTGCAGAACAGCAGGGGGACGCACCCCACTCGTACCGGCCCAGTAGTAGTAATGAGCAATGAGACGTCAAATCACAATGCCGCACCTTCCCAGACGGACGAAGCAACCATTATTTCACACTTCGGTTCGCCATCATCTCAAACCACGTAGTATTGCTTCTGCCTCAAGAGGGACACGCGCATCGCCTTGGTACATCATGACACGTGGGACCACATGACAGGCCATGCTCCCCCGCCGATCGCTCGGTAAAATCACCTCATTTTTACTATACTTCCTCCGTATCGGTTTACTACATGGCATGCACGTCGTTCTAGGTTGAGAATTTAACTGGCTATATATGTGATGAACAGTACTCTAGCCTTTTAAAAAATGTATACTTTTGTACAGTAGTACTATCGATGGATTGCGCCATGGAGCAAAAAATGAAATTAAAAAAAAGGTGGTACATATAGAGAGCGCTCGTCGCCAAATTATGCATATAGTACTATTAAAAAAAGCTAGTACGTGCTTAATTGGGGTGCTAAATTCTATTAAAGAAATACTAGTAGTCTGTACATACTGAAGAGTTAAAGTAACGAGAAGAAACATAACATAGTTCTGCTGGGGGCTCAGCACAACACACCCCTCAAATTAAACTAAGCACACCTGAAATTAAACTATGCAACTAATCCGGTAGACACTGCATTAGAAGTTTAGAACCACCATGAGCAACGACACTGCCACCTTACTCGGAGTCCTCGTCCACGTCCTCGACTTCGTCCTTGTCCCTCTTCCTCTTGGCCGATACTTCTTTGCTTGAACCGCACACTTGGTTGTTGCTCTTCATCCAACCCTTGTAGATATTGAAACAAAGGTAGCCATCCATTGCAGCGTAGTGGATGTGGTCTATATCTAGTACATTCTGCTTCCATGCATTACGATGAAACGTGTAATGAGGATTCTCCAGTTTACGGTACGAAGGATGAACCATGGCTCCTGCCAGGGTCAACATTGAAGGCTGACGAGAGGGCACCAGCCGATTCTTCTGGAGGTCGAAGGGGTTGCCTACAACGAGGCCTATCCGACCAAGGACTTCTTTGTCGTTCTTAAAGTCTACAGTAACGAATTTCACTGTTTTGTCCTTGAGGAAGTTCTTAAAATCCTGGCACTCAATGTCGGCATGGCATATGTGGTAGACCAAAGCAAACGTTATGTATGCAAACCTGGATCACGGCGGGCTTCTTCCTCTCTTCGTCCTTTAGATCCTTCTCTCGTCCCAGGACTGTGGTGTACTCAACATCTAGCCCAGCGACCCACTCATCCTCTGAGTTTTCGAACATGCGTCTGAAGCGAGAAAGGCATCCTTTCATTGTCGCGGAAGAACGGGTGTAGATGACGTCGAACTCATCGCCGGTGATGGTTCTAACCTTGTACTCACCGCCGATCGTGGAGATTTGGGACGCCATGGATTTGGGAGGAGGGTTAGGATTAGTGGAACTGCCGTAATGTGAATGGATGGGACGACTAGGAGCGAACCGCCGTAGTATTGAAGGACGTGCGGGGACGAGTAGGAGCGAACTGCCAGCGTGCGAACGGCAGGGTAGTGGCTTTCCATTCTCCCATGATACGGGCTTCCGAGAGCCCTTGGATCTGAGATCGAACGGTTGCATGGCGTGATTCTAGACCTATGGGTGAATATCCTATCCTGGATGGTTATTCTGCAAATTTTCAGCAACTTAGCATGCGACCGTTTGATCTCAGATCCAAGGGCTGCCAGTAGCCGTATCATGGTCGCGCCTACCACGACCGTCGCGTCGCTCGCGCGGTCGCCCCCTTGGAGATTTAACACGGTGCGTTAGGCTATCTGATGTTGGCATGTCATACATAGTCATCACTTAGTCACTCATACTACAACAAGGTTGGCTATAAGGTTGGCTATAAGTGTATTTTTTTACTCCTCTCTATCTCTTTCTTCGTACTCCCTCCGTCCCATAATATAAGAACGTTTTTGACACTAGTGTAGTGCCAAAAACGTTCTTATATTATGGGACACAGGGAGTACTAGTATTTATTGCATTTTGCCAAGGAGTGACCTCTTCCAATGAAATGGTGTTGCTAAGTTTGCTTCATTTAATTAGCTATAGACTCAAAATTGTCTTTTCACCTAGGTGCACGCGCTTAGCACCGTTTCTTCCTTGGGTCACCAAACTATTCTCTCTCTTCTTGATTAACTTGCCACATCAGACTTTATGCCTATGTGGCAAGCTTAAGCACATGTAGGAGCAAGTAAAAGTAAGTACAATAGTGCGCTTTACATGGCATTTTTGCATATGTGGAGGAAAGAGAGGCAAGGAAAAAGTGGAGAAGTGGGCTCTCATGCAAGAGCCAGCCTCTACTACATGGTGGAGCATTGGGAGAGGCACCTGTATGGAGGTGGTCAGGAATCAGGAGACTCACACCGATCGTGGCGCCGCAGTTAAAATGATAATGGCAAGTCAAATCACGGGGCCCCACCTGTCCACAAGTAACTCGCTGTCAAATCACATAGCCCTACGTTTGCAGCAGCCTACTCCCTCGTCTTCTCGCGTCTCTGTCGAACCGACTAGGCGGAACTGCCCCGCCTACCGCGCAGGAAAAGCCCCGCCCTCGACTTTTAAATACAACTACATCCGCTTAAGAATCCAATGATATACTTTTTGTGACATAGTAACTCATATTTAGTTAGTCAAATGGATGACCTAGAACTACGTGCAGGCCCTATAAACCGAGAAGCCTAAAAATAAAAAAACCAAGACAGAGAGGGTAGTTCAGCACGTATCTTTTTAGATCAATATAGTCGGGATTCACCAAGGAGCAAAACCAAGTGGTAGGCTGCTCATGTCGTGTTGGCGTAGCAACTCAAGCAGGGTCAGTCCGCACACGAAATGGCGACACACTTAACAGGACCCCTTTGGCCGACATGTGGCTCATCCACCGTCTTGTTCCACGTGCGATGCACCAAATTACAGTTCGGAGCAGCGGTTGGAATTGGAGGCACCCCGGTCGTAGCGCCACAGTAGTAGAAAATGAGCGATGAGACGTCAAATCACAAAGCCCCACCTTTCCCGCATTGAGCTGGACGGACGAAGCAACCATCATTTCACTCTAGGGCGCAAGAGCATAAAGAAAAGAGAAAACAATGATGCGTGCGGCAGCTACCTAGGGCACCCTAGGGTAGGGGTCTCCACTACAGATTCTTTTTTTTGAAAGCGCCTCCACTACAAATCGGCTTCTCCCTCGTCCTCCTGAAGAAAACCGATGATGAGTGCGGCGGTAGGGTTTGTAGGAGTACTACGGCGTGCGGGGCCATGTCGTAGTAAACGGGTTCAAGTCGACGCCTTAAATATGTGTGGGCCACTTGGTTTTACGAGAACGAGGCAGCATTTTGGGTTCGGGGACCAGTGGAGATATAGTACGTACACAAAATTGTGGACGTAGGTTTGACCGAAAGGCAATGATGCATGGGCCCTGCATTTTGATATACCCGGGGCTGCGTGAAATTTGCTACTCTACTCAAAACTAGTAAGGTACACATGTATTGAACGCATGAGATTTCGAAACCAAATTATGAATAAATACACACTATAGCATGTAAAGCTTTGAGTCATATATGCATGATGTAGATGTTCGTTTAGTTCTTATAGTTCATCTCATTCAAAATCAATTAGTTTTATAAAAATGTTAAGATTCATGGGGTTGTGCATTGTAAATCATAAAGTAAAAAACAAATAATGGCAATTCATTTAGAAAAAAAATCAATTATGATACAGAAGATTCTAGAACAAAGGAGAAGTGCTTGTGTTTTGAGGTTTGTGCATTATGCTTAAGTTCAACCATGGAGTCTACTAAATTGTACATGTGGCAGATCTGGTGGAACGTTGATGATATCCAACAGCCAGTAGTGCTCGGATTTGCCTATCTCTGCACTGTTGGATTAGCTTCATCCAGCGACCATCTTTCAAAGTTATTGGCACACTATATAGTTCTTGTGCCATAGTTGCATGTTTTGGAAAAAAGCTACTACTAGGTTGTACTCTCTATTTAGGAATAGAAGATGTATACATGGAAGTTGTAGGGAAAGAGATGACATGGAGCATCTCAATTCCTATGAGTAGGGATTGGAAAAGAGATGTCATTTGGTTCACATCATAGGAACTTTTCTATTGAATCTAGAGATGACATGTATCTCAGTTCCTATGAGGAGGGATTAGAAAAGAGATGTAATTTGGTTCATATCATAGGAACTTTTCTATTGAATATACGCTAATGTTTATTTTCCTTTGAAATTAAGGGAGTATAGGAATCCATTCATATGAACCAAGTGGCTCTAAAGCTATAGAAATGATATCATGTTTATTTCCTTTGAAATGTGGAGTATATGAATCTATTCCTATGAACCAATTGGCTCTAAAGGAAAAAATCCTATCAAAATCATATCATATAGAGTTCCTATGATATTCCTCGACACTAAAGGATGCTTGAAATTGCTGCGGGTGATACGATGGTCTTTCTTTGTAGACTCCTCACCCATCCTTATAGTTACCTCTCGAAGATGAATGAAATGATATATACATGGTATTCTACATGTGCAGTTTGGTACACGAAAACTCGGTAAAAGTTTGCGAGGTTCGAATTTTCAATAAAGCTATATGCACTGCATTTCGGAACGGAGGGAGCATACGGCAGTTGCTAACACTCACGTGGAAGATTTGTGTGTAGGAGGACTGGCTGTTCTGTTAAATGACATGGCAAAACTGACACTGTCGGATGCCGATCTAACGGTTCTTATGGCGTTCGTCAGGAAAAGACTTGTGGCGAACATTTGTCGGATAATGATTTACGGACACATGCATTGCGTTGATACGTGCCCCCCCTCTCTCACGCACACGCACCCTCATGAGTCACGACTCTCCCAAGTCCTCTCGTAGACTCGCACGTCGCACCCACCGTCTATCTGCAGGTAGACGTCACGCACATATGTGCTCTTCACACCCTACCCTCATAACTTCTAAAAAACAAAAGACGGCGCGCACATTTTATTTTAGCTCACATGTCACACACTTATACTATTACTCTTGCGGCGAACGTTCTTTGGGCATAGTATATTGTACTCTCACGAAGAGAAGCGGTGCACGCACGCACTAGTTCTCTCACACCCACTCGCGGGTACACGTAGGAGCGCATTTTTTTGAAGCTGGTACAACAAAATCACTCCACTATATATAAAAGCAGGAGCCTTAGCACTTGCTTTACTAGGGTTCCTCTCGTTCACTCTCTCATGCTCTCCAGATCTAAGCAACACATAGGTGGCCACACTCTCTCTCAGCTCACGGCTGGTCACAAATCCGGCCGGACAACCTCGACCGGGGCAGGGGTGTAGGTGCATCGTTCACGCTGTCGTCGGCGGCGAGGGAGGAGACCAACGGCTTCCCGCGCGTCCCAATCGGCGGCCGTGCCGTTCTCTCCGAGAGAGCGCCGGCTCGGGAGGGCCTCCGACCCCTTCTTCCTCCCTGCGGTATTGTGGCCAAGATGCGGCCTCCCGACGCCGTCTTTGCCACATGTCGACGACTCTCAGGTATATATTCCTTCGAAACCTGCCTTGCTCTACTGCCCCAGCTCCCTTCGTGTGGATCCTTTTCTACTTCCGTCCGCTGTTCCAAAGCCACCTAGACTTCTACTATTATTAGAAGTAAAGCTAGTTCATACAGCCGACTCAAAGCGTTGGTTCAAACAGGGAAGAAAGTGGGAAAACTGTAGCATGAATCTAGGACTTGGTTCTAAGAGGAAACGGGGGAAAGTAGTAATATCTGTCATTGTTTAAATAACCGTATTTCGTATTCGCGCAAACAGGGATGTCTGTCTCCATATCGTTTCGGGATGTCTGTCTCCGTATCGTTTCTATCCGCGCAATCAAAAGCACACACCTCAGTTTTAGTATAACTACGCAAAATGAGATAGCTATCCCTCGTTGTCGTCGTCTAACCTCCCGTCTTCAAGGTATCCCTACATTGGTAGTAACTAAGGTAGAATGACCAACGCAATCTAAAAGAAGCTGATTCGTACGTTTTACTTCCTGATTGCAGTGCAGGGACGAGCGAAAACAACTGCATCCTAGTCCGGAATGCACTTTCTACCAGTTCATCCATGGACCGAGGACTAGCTGGCACGGCTGCACAGCGGTTTTTTGGACAGGTGCGCGGACAAGAGGCATTGTGGTCTGCTTATTTCTGCAAATAGTGGTGCTTAAATTTAGTGGAATGCACAAGCATTTCACTGGTCAGTACACTGCATGGTTCAGTTCAGCATTCCAGCTGAGACCACAATTATAATTGGTTATTCTGGAATGAGAGAACCTAACCCTGGATGGTGGCAACAAGAAAAAACCAGAGTGAACTCCAGGAAATTTAAGCCTGCCGGGAGGCCCTTTGCTCAGAGAAGCCTTGCTTGTTTTTTCCTGATTTGTAAACCTTCTCACAACTTTGTCTTTTGCTGTGAACTAGTATATGTTTGTTATGTTCTATGAATCATTGAGATGTATAAAATTGCTTAACTTATGCTTTTCAAGTTTTTTATGAAGACGAGTTTAATGTGAGTGTTCCACATGAGCGCTGGACTAGCGTGTGAACGTTTGGAATTTATTACATTGTGGTCTCAATTAACTACATGAACCATTGTAACAAGATACATAGTTGCTTATATGTCAGACAGCAGATTGTTGATTGTTAGCTGGTTGATAGCCTAGTGTTGAAGCGAGCTGAGCCAATGTGCCGTGTTTTGCACAACTGCTTACAAGTGGGGTAGCACCAACAGTGTTTACAAGTACTTATGTATGAAGGAAATATGCCCTAGAGGCAATAATAAAGTTATTATTTATTTCCTTATATCATGATAAATGTTTATTATTCATGCTAGAATTGTATTAACCGGAAACATAATACATGTGTGAATACATAGACAAACAGAGTGTCACTAGTATGCCTCTACTTGACTAGCTCGTTGATCAAAGATGGTTGTGTTTCCTAGCCATAGACATGAGTTGTCATTTGATTAACGGGATCACATCATTAGGAGAATGATGTGATTGACTTGACCCATTCCGTTAGCTTAGCACTCGATCGTTTAGTATGTTGCTATTGCTTTCTTCATGACTTATACATGTTCCTATGACTATGAGATTATGCAACTCCCGTTTACCGGAGGAACACTTTGTGTGCTACCAAACGTCACAACGTAACTGGGTGATTATAAAGGTGCTCTACAGGTGTCTCCGAAGGTACTTGTTGGGTTGGCGTATTTCGAGATTAGGATTTGTCACTCCGATTGTCGGAGAGGTATCTCTGGGCCCACTCGGTAATGCACATCACTATAAGCCTTGCAAGCATTGCAACTAATGAGCTAGTTGCGGGATGATGTATTACGGAACGAGTAAAGAGACTTGCCGGTAACGAGATTGAACTAGGTATCGGGATACCGACGATCGAATCTCGGGCAAGTAACATACCGATGACAAAGGGAACAAACGTATGTTGTTATGCGGTCCGACTGATAAAGATCTTTGTAGAATATGTAGGAACCAATATGAGCATCCAGGTTCCGCTATTGGTTATTGACTAGAGAGGTGTCTCGGTCATGTCTACATAGTTCTCGAACCCGTAGGGTCCGCACGCTTAACGTTACGATGACAGTTATATTATGAGTTTATATGATTTGATGTACCGAAGGTTGTTCGGAGTCCCGGATGTGATCACGGACATGACGAGGAGTCTCGAAATGGTCGAGACATAAAGATTGATATATTGGAAGCCTATGTTTGGACATCGGAAGTGTTCCGGGTGAAATTGGGATTTTTCCGGAGTACCGGGAGGTTACCGGAACCCCCCGGTAACTTAATGGGCCTTAGTGGGCCTAGGTGGAAGAGAGGAGAGGAGGCCAGGGCAGGGCCGC